>NC_053023.1:16349126-16368371 GCF_003073215.2 Triticum urartu
CGTGAGACTGGTCAGCCACTCGATGACCTATCGAAATCTATCGGATTCCTCCGCTTTAACGAAAGGCCGCTTCCCGTTCAGGCACAAACGCGCCCCAAACTCGGACGAGCGCAGTTGCCACCAAGGGGCTACCTAAATAGTCTCACTATCAAACTCCTATGGCTAAGTGAAAGTGTTAAAGCATTATAGTCCGGTTGCCTGGCCCGCTGCGCTATCACCTCCTTTGTAGGACCAAGACGTTGGGTTAAGTGTGAAAATGCGTCTTTGCGAGCACCCCCGCACTATGTGCGTGGGGGCTGAAGCCAACGACTGCCATCTTTCAGATTATATATATCTTAAAACGGCCGCACAGGAGGTGTTCCCAATACTTGGAGGCACAAGTATAAAAAAGGCCACTACAGTTTATCAAAAATTACTTTATAATTACATATGCTATCATAACATAGCATCTTTCGGGCACTGCGTCTCTATTACACGAGCGCCTTCAAGAACTTCCTGAAAATAGTGCTCGGAGGGTACTCGGCTTTTGTCCGAATCTCGGGACGCAACAACGGTGGTCTCCATCTCTGCCCAGTATGTCTTAACACGGGCAAGAGCCATCCTAGCGCCCTCTATGCATGCTGACCTCTTCATTGCATTTATACGCGGCACCGCGTCAAGGAATTGCTGCACCAAGCTGAAATAACTCTTCGGCTCCGATCTCCCCGGCCACAGGTGACCCATGACGTACTTCATGGCGAGTCCAGACAACCTATTCAGTTCGGCTCATTGAGCCAAACGATCAATCCACTGCCAGTGGACGCTCTGGATTGTGAAACTGCGACCAGAAAAGCTTTTCCACTTCGCGATCTTTCTGATCTCGAAAGTGTTCGGTCGCATCAGCAGCACTCGCTGCCAAGTCCAGATAGGTATCCTCCACACTCCACATCCGGTCCAACGGAGCAAACTTCGGATCACAAAATTTCCTTCGCAGCATAAAGGGCTTTCCAGCCGCAATCTGTTTGGCCTCGCAGCTCCGCAGCTCCTCCTTCGCAGCTCAGTCATCGCGCAGCGCACGGAGCGCGCGTCCTTGGCATTGGCAACGGCCTTCTCTAAGTCCGTCTGTTTCGCCTGGTCTTCTTTTTCAAGAAGTCTGCAACGGTCTGCACTTCTTAACTTTTCGGCCATCTTCGGCCATCTCTTCCTTGCTTCGGCAATGAGCAGCCTGTTCGGCTCTCAGCTCTTCAAGGGCTTTCCTGGTGGCCGCATCACTTTCGCTGGCTTGTTCTTTAGCTCGGGCAAGTTCTGCCCTAAGACTCTCCACGGCGGCCGCACCATCTGCGTCAAGCACACACATCGTAAGACACAGGCATAAAACTGTTCTTACCTGATGCCGCCCGAGGAATTACATACCTTGAGCCTCATCAAGCCGCTTATGACAAGCGTGATGTCGGCATCTGCCACGTCCAGTTGCCGCTTTAGTTCGGCAAAATCGTCAGTTCGGCTCGATTCCGGACACCCTGCCGCCTACATTCAAAGGCGACATCTTAGACCTGGGATTATGATCCTCCGCGTGCCGTCATTTCTTGACGACGCGCAGAGTCTCAGGGGCTGCATCTTACTCATGCGCAACTGACAAAAGTATACATTATCTAATGTACCTCGAAACCCGTCAGTAAACTTTTGATGGCCTCATACAATCCGCTCTCTGCGAATGAAATCCTTTCAATCACCGTGCCCATCAATGCGCGGTGCTCCTCTGAGATAGAAGCTCGCCCCAGCAGAATCTTTAGCTCCTCCGGCCGAGCACCAGATGGTGCCGGGCTCATCCCATGACCTCTTTCGAAGGCCGGACGCGGAGAACCTCGGGGGGGCGCATAGGCACCTTCCACCCCTGCCGGATTTGGAGAAACCCTCCGCGACGACACATCAAGGTCGCCCGCCTCGCTAGGCGGCACGGCAGGGGGAGGCGTCCCGCTCTCCATCATCTCCGGAAGGAAATCCCCCGAAGACGAGCTCTGCTGAGAAGGGCTGAGGTCCGAGCTACAAGGTAAAGGTTTGGTTAATCTTCTCAGATATAAATCAAGGATTTCCCTCATCCCTTCAAAAGGAAATCTTTTCTCCACTTATGGCTCACTGGAGGGCTGATCCCCTTGAGGGCGTAGTCCGGCCAAGGAACTCCCTGGCGTCGGACCCTCTGACAAGGATTTTCTCCCTCGTTTTGAGGCCATGGTTTCCGGGTCGTCAGAGGCGGCTCTCTTCTTCCCCTTAGGAGAGGAATTGTCGGTTCCTCCCTTCGGAGCAGCCTCCTTCGAGGAGGCCATAGCTTCCTTGTCCTCCCCCTCCAAAGGCATTATCTCCAGCATCCTGACCAACGCGGGATCCGGCCTGGTTTCAGGAAGGGGAGCCGGACACCTGATCAGCTTCGCCTTCGCTATCCACTCCTGTTAAAAGGACGGCTCTTTTAGGGGCAAGTTTATGACAATTATACGGATAGAAGGTCCGGGCACAAGGTTGCTTACTTGAGTATCCGGGCGATTGCAGCTTAGGCCTGCGTCCTCGGTTAAATCCGGACACATCTCTTGTGATCCGAAGAACAGTCTATACATCTCCGCGGGCGTTGCGCCCATGAAAGTTCTGGAGAGCTCGCGGTCCCTCTGGATTAAACTCCCACAGGCGAAGGGGGCGACGTTTGCCGGGCAATATTCGGCGAATCAGCATGACCTGCGTCACCTTGACCAAGCTGAGGTCTCCTTCCAAGAGATCCTTAATTCGGCCCTGTAACAAGGGCACGTCTTTGGGCAAACCCCAATCTAACCCTCTGTTAACCCATGACGCTAGCCGTGGTGGGGGACCCGAGCGAAAGGCAGGAAGCGCCACCCACTTGGTGCTCCGGGAAGCGGTGATATAAAACCACTCTCGTTGCCACAAGCCTAGCTCCTCTTGAAAAGAGCCCTCGGGCCATGGAGCATCAGCATTTTTGCTTATAACAGCGCCTCCGCACTCTGCGTGCCGTCCCTTGATCATCTTCGGCTCCACTTTGAAAGTCTTGAGCCATAATCCGAAGTGAGGGGTAACACGGAGGAACGCTTCGCATACAACGATAAACGAGGAGATATGGAGGATGGACTCCGGAGCTAAGTCGTGGAATTCCAGCCCGTAATAAAACAGCAGTCCCCTCACAAAGGGATCCATCGGGAAGCCTAACCCCCGAAGGAAGTGAGACACGAACACTACGCTCTCACCGGGCTGGGGACTGGGGATAGCCTGCCTTTGAGCAGGCAACCTGTGCGAAATTTCGGCGGTCAAGAACTTAGCCTCTCTCAACTTTAGCACGTCCTCCTCCGTGACGGAGGAGGGCATCCATCGGCCTTGAAGGTCGAACCGGACATTGTCGAAGGTCCGAGGCGCCCGGAATCTGGAGCCTGGGGTGTTGGAACTCGAGGCGACCGGCGAACTTGTTTTGGGATTGGAGAAAAGGATAAGGCCCTGGTCTCTTTATAAGAGGTTGAATACCAGGAGCCCTCCCCGTAACCGTTTGGGACTCGCCTTTAATCGAGAAAACATGCTAACGGGCACGATTGGGTTACCCACGTCCGTATTGATGAGAATCCCGTAAAAGGGGGCACACGATCTCTGCTTTGACAAGACGTGCCAAGGAAACCGCCTCGCAAAACACGCTGAGGTGGAAAAGTGAAAACGATTCGAGTGAAAGGACTTGGCTGTAGTGTGATGACGCACTGCGGAATACGTCAGCAGATTTGATTTGTGTTAATATTATTCTCTCTATGGCAATATGTGGAAGCTTATTTTGCAGAGCCGGACACTACTCTTGGTGTTTACAATCTTCTATGAAGGACTTGGAGGAGGAACCCGCCTTGCAATGCCGAAGACAATTTGCGCGCCGGACTCGTCGTCATTGAAGCCTGGTTCAGGGGCTACTGAGGGAGTCCTGGATTAGGGGGTGTCCGGATGGTAGCCGGACTATACCTTCAGCCGGACTCCTGGACTATGAAGATACAAGATTGAAGACTTCGTCCCGTGTCCGGAAGGGACTTTCCTTGGCGTGGAAGGCAAGCTTGGCGATGCGGATATTAGATCTCCTACCATTGTAACCGACTTGTAACCCTAACCCTATCTGGTGTCTATATAAACCGGAGGGTTTGTAGTCCGTAGGACAATCAACTCCATATACAACAATCATACCATAGGCTAGCTTCTAGGGTTTAGCCTCCTTGATCTCGTGGTAGATCTACTCTTGTACTACCCATATCATCAATATTAATCAAGCAGGACGTAGGGTTTTACCTCCATCAAGAGGGCCCGAACCTGGGTAAAACATCGTGCCCTGCCTCCTGTTACCATCCGGCCTAGACGCACAGTTCGGGACCCCCTACCCGAGATCCGCCGGTTTTGACACCGACAACGGCTCGTTGAAGTATCGCTGCCAGATAGTCGCGCGAGTGCGCTCCCCAAAAACCTGATCCGCCCCTCTCCCGTACAGGATCACGAGAGGCGGGCTTCCGGAGGCCTGCTGTCCCTTCTGCCGGTGCAAACCGAAAGGAGGATGGAGAAGACTTGCTTGGCGGCGCAATGATCTGGAACGGTGGTGAGAAACTATATAGTGCAGGGCCGGGTAGGTCGTGGGAGTTAGACGTGCATAGCTCTGTCCTCGGCTCGGCTCAATCCCGCAACCCGCGGCGCGTCGTGACGAGGCGTGGCATGGCGAGGCGAGCGAGGAGGAGGAGCGCGCGTGTAGGTCTCCTCTTCTCATGCTCATACAAGTGGTAGAAGAGCTCACCTTATAAAGGCCTACTAGCAAAATTCCAACATCGACCAGCGTCCATGAAACGGGAGTGCTTGTAGGGGACGTTGCGCCAGTTGAATATATGAGCAAGTTACTACGAGATTTAATCCGAATAAGCACAAAATAAATCATGATGGCTATAACAGAGATGAAACTAATAATGTGGACTAGCATAGTAGTAGGATACAGAGTAGAAACATGAATTCTACCACGATTTCGAACAGGAAGGACAGAAACACATACGGTGCAACGGGAGCAGCACCGTTGGCGTTGAGGTTGTCGCCCATGTCCAAACACCACGTAGACACGGTCTTTGAGCACGGTTCGTAGTCGTTCCATGCTCGGGCATTGAAGTTTGTAACTATTTTAGATTAGAATATACACTCCTCCGGTGCTAGTAGTAGAGCAGAGTCCTACTCTACTACTCTACTCAAGCAAGTTAGGGCATAGCATTTGTAGGGAGTACCAGTACTGTGATCACTCAAGCAAGTTGTCTGGCATCGACATGACCCTACGCTGCTGGTATGTGTCTCGTAAGTCAAGCGGCGTGCTGTAGTCATCATCACCTGTCCACTTCCCGCAGCACATATTCGCTTCTCCATCTTTGTCCGCACATAATCTCGTCCAATCTTCCATCCCCGCTAAGGCGCCTCCCCCCTCGTCCGAAACCCAAGCACTAACAATGGCAGAACCGAGCAGCGTCCCGCCGAAAGAGTGGCTGGAATTCGCTCCCCACAGAGGTAATCAAGCTCATTGTTTCGCGTGTGGACAATCTCAGTACCATGCCGCTCGCCGCGTGCTCGTCGGGGCTGTACCGTTTACTCAAAGCCCTCAGGCCGGAGCTTTTTAAGCCAGCTCCTTGCTTGCTGATGCCGCCTGATCTTCAGAAACGGCGTGTCACGCAGCATAACGATCGTAGGGTGGCGAGCATCAACCCCCTTGACTGCGATCCGATCCCCGTCAGCCTCAACTACATTAACGGTATGTACTGGGTCGGCATGAACACGTCTTGGATGGTGCTCGTCGACGGTCGCGGCAGCTGGATGCTCGTGGAGGTCTACACCCGGCGATTGATCCCCCTTCCTTCGATTAACACTGCACTGCTTTGGCACCGCGGCCCAGAATACTCGGAATCTTACAGTAGCCAACATGATACCAAGTTTGATTTGCTCAAGGTTGTAATCTGCCAAGTGCCCACAAGATCTGCGAATTATAAAGACTTCAGGCTAATTGCGTTCTTCAACCGCGGTCTCGCCTATCTGACAGGTCACTACGGTAAGTGGATAAATCTGCACGTCCATCGCAGGATCATACATCCTCCATGGTTCTCTGATGCCATTGAACACAAGGGCTTCATTTACGCTGTCGACTCCTTCTATGGCTGGACGTATTGCTGGCCTACTCCAGTCATCGCTACAAACGGCTGTTACAGTAGTATGTTACTTTCCTATGATATCATGATGGCTTGCTTATATTACTGTCAACATTTGCTAAAAATATTCATGCTCATAACATGCTGTTCTTAAGATTGACTAAACCAAGAGCCCTTTTTTATTTGACTCCAACTTGATATGATGTTGTAGGCCGCCTGGTGTCCCTACCCTTCCTAATCCCAGAACCTTTCAAAGAAAAGCGGCATGGCAGTTGCAGGTGGTTCCTGGCTCGATCAGACGACGTGAAAGATTGGATGATCGTTCGACACGTACCGGACGTGTTGTTGCGGAATACAATCACAGTCACGCAAGGTCTTTGAGCAGGATCCCAGCTTCTCTGGGCCTTCAGGAATTTTTGACTGGAGGCTGGTAAGTAGCCTTCACTACAAAAAAAAGACACATCCGTGACATTTTGGGCCGAACGAAAAAAAATTCTGTCATACATATGACACTTCTATGACGATAATTGTGACAAAACCCGGTAACATCATAGATGTGGTGGGCTCCTACTTCTATGACAAAAAATCATGACAGAAAATGGGTTTTTCGTCCTGGGCGGGCCGGAGACGCAGCTGCATGACATTCTTTGGGCCGTTCCATGACAGAAACAACCGTGGTAGAAGTGAGGGGGAGGAAAATTTCGGGGACTTCCTGGTTATGGTGGGAGGTCGGGGGCCGAGCGATGCGCGTTTCTCTCGTACACGTACGCGCGTGTGTGCGAGGCGTTGGCTCTAACTGAACCCGAGTGAGGCGTTGGGCTGTAACTGAACCCGAGCGATTGCACAGCAGGCTACGCGTTACTGAACCCGAGCGATCGATCGATGGCTGTTAACTGAACCCGATCGAGCAATTCCTTCACTACTGCTGCTAACTGAAGCCGATCGATGGGATGAACAATGAGCATTGCGGGGGGTTTTGGATGAACAGTGAGCGGTGGCATTGCCTCTGGATGAACATGACCCCGTGGTGTGGTGGAGGGCTGGATGAATAGTAAACGGTGGAGGGGTGCCCGTGGAGGGGTGGATGAACAGGACCCCGTGGTGTGGAGGGCTGGATGAACAGTAGACGGTGGAGGGGTGGTTGAACAGGACCCCGTGGTGTGGAGGGCTGGATGAACAGTAGACGGTGGAGGGGTGCCCGTGGAGGGGTGGTTGAACAGGACCCCGTGGTGTGGAGGGCTAGATGAACAGTAGACGGTGGAGGGGCGGGTTAACAGTAGCCGGTGGAGTAGCGCGCGGTGGAGGCTGGATGAACAGGAGCCCGTGGAGGCTGGAGGAGGTCGACGGTGGAGATGAACAGTATCCCGTGGAGTCCCGTTTTGCGGTACGCCACACCCCTCCCGATGAACAAGACCCCCATTTCCACCGTAGCGCTCCAACACAAGTCCGTTTCCTCTGTTTTGTGGTACGCCACACCCCTCCTGATCAACAGGACCCCCGTTTCGACCGTAGGAGGTCCGTTTCCTCCGTTTTGCGGTACGCCAGACCCCTCCCGATGAACAGGATCCCGTTTCGAACGTGGCCGGTCGGACACAAGGCCGTTTCCTCCGTTCTGCGGTACGCCAGGCCTCATTTCCATCGCCTGTTCCGTCCAAGCCCTCCCGATGAACACGACACATTCCGTTGCCTCCCCATGAACACGACACATTCTGTTGCCTCCCCATGAACACAACGACGACGTTGTTTCTCCTTTCCGACCCAGCCACCTACACGAGCGCTGGCTGTACGTATGCGCGAGTAGGCGTTCGAGACCCCGCCCGTATGTACACATACGTGGCCATATTTTCTTTCTTGCACCCTGGCCACTGGACGTACGTGTAAATGCTACGTGCGCGCCTCTACTACGACACGTGCGCGCCTCTACTACGACACGTGCGCGCCTCTACATCGACCAGTATGTACGTACACTTCGCGACCAGAATGACAACGCTACGTACGCTTCGACCAGGTGGGTCCCGACTGTCAGGCACTTCCTTGCCTGCGAAGATGTAGCTGGTCGGTCTCAGCAGTCAGGGGGCGAATTGTTTTTTTTTGCCCCGACGCACTTCCTTGTGTGCGAAGATGTAGCTTGTGGGTCCCAGCAGTCAGGGGGAAACGTTTTTTTACGAAATACGGTGGCCCATCCGGTGGGTCCAGCTGTCAGGTGGAGGAATAATTATTTTGCACGTAATAAGAGGGCACTTCCTTGCTGCGGCCGTGGTCCCAGCTGTCAGCCTCTCCACGTACAATCCTCGTCCGATGGAAGCCGTTCCTTGACCAAATTGACCATGCCGCGCCGAGAGCACCAGGTCGGTGGACGACGGCGAGGCCTAGGAAGGGGACGACGCGGAGCCGGGGAAGACGCGGCAGTGGATGCCCATGCGTAGAGGAGTACGAGGGTTCACTGGTGCGCTGCGGTGTGAGGCTGTCGTCGCCGCAAAATAACAGGGGGTGTGGGTGAGTAGAGGGATGGCCTGGCCAGCGGTGGGAGTAGTAGGGGGCGGTGAGGCCTCCGCCGCATCGCAGCCGGCCACGGGAGGCAGGAGCACGAGGCACGAGCGGTGCTGGTTTGGGCGGCTGGAGCAAGAAGACCAGAGGTTGAAGAAGCACTACGGTCGTTGGATGGACATTGTACCGTCACGGAGCTAGAATCGTGCATATTAACTAAGTTGACAAAGCCCTCCGTCCCCGTCAACTTAGTTGGCCCGCAAGTCAGCCTCCCACCAAGGTGGGTCCCAGCTAGCAGGGGGGTATTCATTTTTTTAGCGTAATAAGGAGGCACTTCCTTGTGTGCGAAGATATAGCTGGTGGGTCCGAGCTGTTAGCGGCGGTAACGTTTTTTTTGTGAAATACAAAGGCCCTTTCGGTAGGTCCCTGATGTTAGGGGAGGAATCATTATTTTGTGCGGCCGTGGATCCAGCTGTCGGCCTCTCCACGTACAATCCACTTCAGATGCATGTTGGTCGTTGACCATGTTGACCAGGCCGCGCCGAGAGCACCAGGGCGGGGGACGACGGCGAGGCATAGGAAGGGGACGACACGGAGGCAGGGAAGACTCGGCAGTTGTTTCCCACGCGGAGGGGAGTATGACTGTATGAGGGTTTACTGGTTCGTCTGCCGTCGCCAGAGAATAACAGCAGGTGTGGGTGAGTAGAGTGATGGCTAGGCCAGCGATGGGAGTACGGTGGGGCGGTGAGGCCTACGTGGCAGCAGAGCCGGCCACGGGGAGGAGGGAGCAGGCAGTCCCGCTGGCGCGTGTTTGAGCGGCCGGAGCAGGAAGAGCAGAGATTGAAAAGCACAACGGCCGTTGGATGCCCATCCAACAGTCACTGCTTGCGCGTCAGCCTTTTTTTAGGAAAGCCTCAAATCTGTGGAAAATAGCATACAACCCATCTGCCATTATTTCTAATAATTTACAGCCCATTTGCTAATTATTAAGGTTTTTTTGGAGCCCATATTCTTTTTGTTAGCATTACAGCCCATATTGTGGCCACGGTTAAAAAATTATACGAAATTTTGCATATTTCGGTGCGGTCCGAACTGTTTTTAATCCCGAAATTTCGACTCACATTCAAACTGATTTTAAAAATAAATGTATATCAATATAAAATCCAACAAATTCTCCACGCATAAAAATTAATGTAATTTCAAATCTCGAAATGAAAAAAAGATATTTGAAAATAATTGTCGGTTTGATGTGTTTTGAAAATGTATAGCCCATTTCTCATTACTGATGGGCCATTTTCTCGGCCAGGCGAATGAAAGCTCTCCACATCTTGAAAGATTTGCAGCCCAACAGGCCTGACAAAGCGACTTACTTGGAAAATCACAAAAAAACTGGGTTGTGGCCGTGGACCCAGCTGTCAGCCTCTCCATGTACAGTACTCTTCCAATGGAATGTCGTTGACCACGTTGACGACGCTACGCCGAGAGCACCAAGGCGGTGGACGACGACGAGGCCTAGGAAGAGGACGACGCGGAGCGGGGAAGACGCGGTAGTGGATGCCCACGCAGAGAGGAGTACGAGGGTTCACTGGTTCGCCTGCGGTGTGAGGCTGCCGTCGCCGCAGGGCCTGGCTAGTGGTGGGAGTAGTAGGGGGCTGAGGCCTCATCGGCAGCACAGCCGGCCACTGGAGGCAGGAGCAGCGGTCTCCCCGGTGCTGGTTTGGGCGGTTGGTGCAAGAAGAGCAGCGATTGAAGAAGCAGCAGGACCGTTCGATTCAAATCCAAGGTTACTGCGCTAGAATCGTTTGTTGACTAAGTTGACAAGCCCTGCGTACGCGTCAACTTAGTAGGCCCACAGGTCAGCCTCCCAACCGGTGCGCCCCAGATGTCAGTGGGAGGAATCATTTTTTCGCGTAATAAGGAGGCAGTTGATTGCGTGCGGCCAGGCCAGCGGAGGGAGTAGGGTGGGCCGGGGAAGCTTGCGCGGCATCACAGCGGGCCACAAGAGGAGGGAGCAGGCAGTCCCGCCGGCGCTAGTTTAGGCGGCTGGAGCAGGAAGATCAGAGATTGAAGAAGCACGTCGGCCGTTGGATGGACATCCAACACTAACTGCTGCTAGAATCGTGTGTTCACTGACAAAGCCTTGCGTAAACAAGTCAGCCTCGAAATCTGTGGCGTGTACAGCCCATTTGCTATTATTTTTATAATTTTTACTCATTTTCTAATTCATATGGAATTTATTGCAGCCCGTTTTCCATTTTTAGAATTGCTGGCCATTTTCTGGTCAGTACCAGGGTCAAAAAATTAACTAAATATGTGGGAAATTTTGAAAATTCGCAAATTTTTGCTGGGGAACGAAATATTCTTAATCCAAAAATTAATAGCCATACTAAAACAAATTTAAAAATAAATTAGTACTATGTCATGTTAAATCCAATGAAATACGTATAAGATATCAGTGAAGAACAAAAACAAAAAAGAAACTTATATCCCATTTGCTATAATTTTTTTGGAATTTTCAACCCCTTTTGATATTACTTTTAACAGACATTGACCATACTCTTAAGCCAGGCCGGAATGCATCCCTCCTCGTCTTGAAAGATTTGCAGCCCAGTAATTCGGAGAAAACAAATAGGCCTAGCTTGGGTATTCTTCAAAAAGAAATACTGGGCTACCTATTTTCCCAAAGAACTGGTGCATGAGCATTTAGCTTTATTTATTTACTTATTTATGTTTAGGGGACCATGAGCATGTACCTGGGCCGGATTCATGTGAGAGCCTCCCTTCCAGTTAATTATGGGCTTCTCTATTGGGCCTTCATCAGTGGGCTGCATGTTATCAACAAGTGGAAAATGTGTTCCGAGTTTCAAAAAAAATGTGTTCCGTACGATAAATAGTATGCGCTACGTACGGTACGGGGCACTAAAGGATCGAACCGTGCAACGACTTCCAAAACATTGTGTTTGTCATTCTAACAACACATTTATTCAACCAACAGACGAAATATACTACTGATTGTACATTGAAAACAGCAGCAGCAGCAACCAGGGCTGGGGGTGCAACAGAAGCAGTAAGCAGGCCAGAAGAGTGAAGACGCAGCTCTCTCTTCCAAACCAAACATCAGCCATCATTACAAAAGGGCTACCAAAAAAGAACAAGTGTATGCATCAAACTAAATAAAGATCCTACTACACCAAGTGTACGCATCTAACTAACTGGCTCAGTTAGACGTTACTAATTTTTTTCGAAACGGAGGCAAAAGAATTGCCTCGTCGATTAATTAAGAAGAAGAGAATTGCCTGGTTAATCTACGGAAAACCAGGCTAAAAACCTGCAGTGGAAGTCGCAGATGGAGAGGAGTGGGAAACTTCACTGGTTCGGGTGCGCGGCAGCACAGCCGCGGTGGTTAGAAGGGAAAACATAAATTGGACATGGCATTACTTTTATAAGAGACCTGCGTTTTATACCCCACAGTAGGCATACTAACAAGTTCACACACAAATACAACAGAAAAGGTAAACATTCATATCAAACTCAGGTTCACAGGACACGTTCATATCCATAGCCAACATTCACAATCAACAACTCAAAAGATTCATATATACACAAGCTCAGCATATCTATGCATCCAAATGATTGATAGATCACACGACAATATTCATACATAATTTACAAAAAGATTCAGATATACGCATGTTCAGTATGTTTATGCATCCAAATGATTGAGATCACAGCCAATATGATCCATGGACAAACTTTAATTACCTAGGGTACAGACTGGTAAATGGTGTTCAATCGGAGGTACTTCTTGCTAAAATTAGTTCTTGTACGAGTAAACTTTCGAGTACATAAGAGGCAGCACAGACAATCTGAACTTTGCTTGTAGGTTTATCCTCAAATAGTGGCCTCATGCCGAGGGAGGTTTGAGCAACTTGGCCACTACTTTCATCCAACCAGTTTACTGGGTCATCTTGGTCCTGTATCTCGCCAAAATTCTACATTGAAGACGAGAAAGGAGGCGGTTGAGAAAATGAACCACCCAAATTTTTTGTGCAGTTCAACTGAAATGGAGCATCCTTGGCGTGCAGACTGATTAAGTGCCAGATGAATATACGCGTCAACCAACTTGTCTGGAATCTTTAGACTCCATGCCATATAGTTCGCTACCATATGTGCCGATAACCAAAAGGCACAAGTTGGGACCAAAGACTGGACTGCGTTTTTCTGGGCTATGCACCAAGCAATATTTTTGGCGTTCACTCTCCTAACACTTGGAGTTTGACAATTGGTTGACGCCGGTTGATACTCGAATGAATATAGGCACTTCTTGTCAACATCGATGCTTGTCTGAGTGAACTTTGGAGTACATAGCAGCAGCATAAGTACCTGTCCATCTGATCATTTTGTGCAGTTCTACTGAAATCACCCGATGTAATGATTTGCCTGCGAGTTCAGGCTCCAAATTACTCCTTTATGAAATCGGCAAACAGTAGCACAATACCAAATTACCAATACATATGACAGGCACAATAATCAGGATAAAGACCAGTACCAACCTGTGTGAGGTAGCATATCAATTACTATTTCCTTTGATGGAAGCCGAGATAAGCCAAGCGACTGACAGCAAAGGAAGAAAGCATGCAGAGTTTAGCGACTGACAGGAAAGGACGGAAGCTTGTCGAGGCAATGAAGCACCCAAAGTTTTTGTGCAGTTCCACCAAAATCGAGCATCCCTGTTGGCACATATATTGAGAGAGTGAGATTACTGTAATAGTGGGACTAGTTTATGAAACATACACTAACAAATAGAAGCACCCTCATTATCTTAATGGGTAAAGTTAGCAACATAGTAGTCTTGCTTAAAGAGAGGTATTAGTTTATTTAATCAGTGCCAATTAGCTCAACTCAACACTCAAAGCATTGCCATTTATCATAGGTTGCAAAACTTTAACGTGCAAAGATAAAGGAGTTTCTCATGACAGTAGCACGATACAAATAGAGATGACAGCAAACTAATATGGATGAAGGCCTTAGGCCCGTACCAACCTGAGAAAAAAAAGCTTATTCATGTAGTCCCATAAGAGATGATAAAGCACTCACTGGAATCACACAATAGTATATATTTTTGTGCACTTCAAATGTATGGTTGAAATCACTCTTGTTTACCAGTGCTGAGATTATATCGAAAGATTATCAAGAACTTCCAGCAGAGTTAAAGCACTGGCTGGGATACAGTTCATTGTATTGTCTTGTGTAGTTCCATTTAATGTATGATTGGCACAACATGATCCTGTTTGCACAAGTAGGAACAAGGTGAAACCTTCATTAGCTTAGTGAGAAAGGATAGGAAGACATTAGCATATTACTCAACCAGTAGCATCAAATTCATGATGGACAATACGCAAAACATTGCCTCATTGAACCAATGGCAATAAATTGACATGCAAAACAATAGCACTATTATGTCATGACACTAATAATATTCCCTCCCTGCTCCACCACATGATTCACCTCCATAGACAAACATACACACGTACATGATTCAGCATAGGGTCCTACTAAAGATTTGTTTAACTCCAACAGGAAAATTAGGCAGTAATAAATTAGTGGTACTTAAGTACTCCTAATTAATTAAGTGAGACAGCAGAAGTGGAAGGGCTCCCTGGAGGATCGTCTCACATGTAAGGTAGTCGTTGCCGGAGCCCTTGAATGGCCTCGACTGAGGCCTCTGGCTTCAGCAAGATCGCCTTGGCACTGTTTATTCTTCTTCTTCTTCCTCTTCATGCTCTGTTTCTCTTTCTCCTCACCAGTTGGTGAAACCAAGTACATGATTGGCCTTCTAATTCAGAATTGGTTTTGTCAGTGAGGGAGTACAAGTGTACTAGTAAAAACAGCATTATTTTCTCATGGCAGTCGGAAAATAGAGATGAACACATGCATTAAATATCATTCTTACCTAAAGGAAGGTTATGGCGCCAATATGGATGATGAGGATTGGAACACAGATCTCCCTTTGTGCAGTTCCACCAAAATGAACCAACTGTTCCATTCTGACATTCCAGTTAAACAGCACAAAAGTCACTTCTTTTAAGAAGAGTTTTGTGCAGTGCACCAAAAGGTCACAACAGCAACCAGGTGAATTGGATATCCCTGTTTGCACAAAAAGGCACAGAGGAAACAGTCAGAGTCTCAAACAATTACAGGCAAAAACATTTGGCTAAACTTGTCATGGCTTATAACAGTGGGTGCACCAGCAGTCCAGCACCATGTACGTAAACAGGGGCATAAAGTGGTGATTCATAGTTTGTTGCCCCGAGAAACAAACATCCAAGAAACATATCTGGGTTGGTCCCATTTTTGTTCACTCTAGCCACCTACTCCTATGTGTGGATAGCAAATCTAGTCCTGGTCATACCACTGTGTACAGCGTTACCCCTATATTTCCCTTTTCGACCAAGAGACCGGTTGGATGACCAGTCTGTACTACTTTCACCCCCTTTCCTTCCTGTTTGTACCAAGTCCGATGTACATACTAAATTCCCCCACCCCCACTTTATTTCTTGTTTGAACCAAGTACTCCCTCCGTCCGGAATTACTTGTCATCAAAATGGATGTGTCTAGAACTAAAATACATCTAGATACATCCATTTCAATGACAAGTATTTTCGGACGGAGAGGAGTACAAGATTCGACTCCATGAAGTAGCTTTACCTCTAACAATAGAAAAAAATATGTGATTTGGACCATCCGATCGAGAGGGGCTGAGAGGTAGAAAATGATGCACATGCAGCGACGTACCGAGCTGGGGAAGTAGAGCTAAGGCGGTTTCGAACGAAGATATACCTGAAGGTCGTCGGGATGTGGATAGGTGGGCGGCGGGAGGCCGGATCTCCACAGGCAACGACGAAGGGATCGGAGGACCTCCCGCGCGGCACTCGGCCAGAGATAACGATGCTGGCAGAGGGAACGTTCCTGTGGCCCGACGAGGACGTCGGTTCCTCTGAGTGGGGGTGTATGTGATGGCCTGGCTAATTAGGGATGATAGACTACTCATATCAATAAGGAATTCCTTCTTTTCTGGTAGCCCATTCGGACAGAACTCCAAAGTTAAGCGTGCTCAGCTTGGAGTAGTGTCTGGAGGTGATGAGAGTGTGTGAATAGAGCAACCCTAGAGGACAAGCGCGGAGCTCCGGCCTATATATACGTAGTGAGTGTAACGCCACCGATGCGGCTATATATGTGATGGCTTGGCGTGTGAGCAACCCTAGCAAGCAACCCCTATCTTCATCAACTCATACAAGACCAAGAAATTTCATTACTACAACGCCCTCTCCCTCGCGGACTAAGCTCCGGTGCCTTAACTGCACCTGCCTTTGGCTGCATGGCAGGAGGGCCAACCACCTATTGGGCCCACCTGTCATGGACGCAAAGGCAGGATTAGTAAGTTGAAGCTTTTGCTATCCCTCCCACATGAGGTGGACGGACATGCAGTAGTGCATTCGATACTCTAGAAGTAGGAGTAATCATTATTGTTCGTCTTCTCGAAGAGGCGAAGAGCCAAGCGCAACACGAACATGGCAGTTGCGAACGCTCGCGTGGTGCGGTTCCTTGGAGTACTAGCCAGGCTCTTGCATGAGAAAAAATTGCTATTGTTTAACAATTAAACTCCATTATCCAGTGGTTGATACTCATTCGGCATAGGTCCACGCGCTTAGCACCGTTTCCTCCTGGGGTCACCAATGTTTATTTGCTAATTAATAGCATTACATGCAATGATCTAGCCATTGCAAGTCATTAAAAGCAAGCACACCTCTCATCTCTTATTGGCTCATATGTCAAGAAAAAGAAACAAGGTAGAAGTTAATGCACCTCACCTAAGTGTTTGGGGACTATTTGGTTTTCGTAAGGCTGGTCATAGTGGGGAGTAACTTAGACTAGTGTCATGCATATGACACTAGCCTAAATTACTACCTTCATAATGCAAAGTAACATAATAGTAGTATTTTAGATGGCTTCATTTATTAGCTTGTAGACTCATCTTATCTTGAAAAGCGTAGTACAGTATTATGTTACCACCTCTCATTAATTACTTGCCACATAAGCAAAAAATTCTTGGAGTGCGCTATGTTACTAGCCAAGTTACTCCCACTATGGCTAGCCTAAGATGACTTAAACACTTAGACAGAGGGAGTAGTATAGCCCTGTAAACCAGAAAGGAGTATTTTCCTTTCTAGAGATTTCAACAAGTGAGTAGACTACACCGTGTGCAGTACTCCCTCCCTTCCGGTTTATAGGGCTCAAATCTCAAATCTCATTGAACCAAGGCATTTTGCGATTGGAGGAATGTATCTCGTACTTTACAAAACTACCCTAATTAAAACTCATGCATTAATTACTGTAGTTCTCTCGTTTTCCTCTCCGCCTTGGTCGCGGTGCACAATATTGAGCACTCCTATATGACTAGCCGCTCTATCTACATGCGGGGACATTTCAAAGCATCCGGCCCGCGTGCCATCCACCAAATCACAGCGAGGTGCTACAGTCGAGACTCACCTGTAACCCCGGTGTGGCCGTTCATGACCTCATATCACAAAACCCACACCTTTACCAGCAGTGTAAGGTTGGCCTCCAAGTTGGAACTGGACGAAGCAAACCATCATTTCACTGGAACGCTCGTTCAAGCCCTTTCTTCCCTTTCTTGAAGAAAACCTCACTCCAGGCTACTCACTTTCTGCCATTTTTTCTGTACCGACGAAGGAAAGGTGGCGCAAATCAGTTATGCTGCTATATTTTCATTCCAAGAATCTTCTTTTTGCGAAGCACCGACCGATTCTCACATCCTATTCTTTTCCCGTTTTCATTGCTATTGTGGTTTCCTTTCGATTGCTTTTTGTTTGTCAGTTCATTGATGGATCCTGGAGCACTAGGCAAAGAGTTGCCGGCGGACAACCCTGAGACAGCGATCCTCCAGGAAGCAAGCACCGACCAACGAGTTGACCATGTTGGCAGGCCAACCCATGGAGATGAAGAACTCCAAGAAACAAGCATTGGCCAAAGAGTTGAGGACGTTGGTGGACGAACTCCTCAAAGGAAGTTGGAAGAACGGCAAGGGCCCCACCGTGCCTACCCCAGGAACTCTGATTGCCACCTATGTGAGGCTCAAGACCGAGTTTGAGGAGATAGTCGCTGTTGAGAAGCAGTATTCCCCTGGCAAGGTGATGGCCCCCATCGAGGACGAGGAGATGGCCCCGAGGGATGAGATCCCCCGGTGAGCTGCACAAGGTAAAAAATAATGGCTTATTAATATGTTAGGGTTGCTAATATGTTAGGGTTGTGCAGGTGCCGGTGGACGTCCTTGATGATTCCGATGTCGTGGCCCGTCCTGTTGGCATCGCCCCGGAGATCGATTCCGATGCCGCTGTCCATCCTATGGACATCGCCCCAGAGATCGATTCCGATGTCACGGTCAGTCCTTCGGACATCGCCCCAGAAATCGATTCCCATGCCGTTGTCCGTGCTGTGGTCATTGCCCGAGAGATCGATGACAAGAAATAGTTGGTCGGGCTAATCCTTCAGGGTAGTTTGCATTGCCCTATGTTTAATTACCAGAACGATGTGTGTTATCAAACCATCTTAGGGCTAGTGCACTGTCTTGTGTGGGCGGATCTTGCTACTTTTGTTTGATAGTGAATCATGCGGTGAATCATGGAACCCTCTCCGAGTTATGGAAACAGATGTATCCTCACCAGCTTTTGATGTAATATATGGCATGATTAGATGTAAGTTTGAATGTTTATCATATCAGCAGGGCTTGTTTGATGATTCTTGTGTTAGTAGGCTAGCTACTGTGCGAGAATAGTACTTGCAAAACACTCACCGAAGAGAAACATTGGGGCTGATGAGCTTGTGGTACGCTTATACTTATCCCTCGTCGATCGACCAATAGCCCTAGCTCCTAAATTGTAGGCTTAGCGATTGATGACCTAGGCGGGCTAGTTTGGCCTAGTGGGTTTCAGTGATATGACGTGCAACACAAATCATAGCAGTGCAGAGACGTACTCCCTCCATTCCAAAATAGATGACCTAGGCGGGCTAGTTTGCCCTAGTGGGTTTCAGTGATATGACATGTGGTACAGTGCGTCCAGTCTTCGCGTGTGGTAGCAGTATTGCGGGTACAGTAAGTTTTCTTGAAGAAGCGGAATTCAATGAAGTCATGATGGTTCCTTCGTCCGAACAACTTACAGTGGGAAAGGTTGGGCCTGCGATACGACCGGGGTAGACCAGGATAATTTTGTGCATGGCAGGTGGACCAGGATGGTCGACGTCCCACATGTCGGCGAATGAAAGTATTCTTTCCGATATAGAGGACGAGCAACGAGTATTCATTGTTTATTTTTGATGAAAGCTATTGTCTCCACTGTTACGACGGAGGAGTGTGAAACACGGCAGCCCAGTGAACTGGCATGTGCACCACGCCCTCCTTCCTCATGTAATGCCCAGGTTACAACTTTTTCTCACTTTCTCTCTATCTATTTCCTCTCAAATGTTTTTTACCTTTCTTTTTTAAGACACAATTGTTTTTTATGCCTTTTTTAGAATATTT
>NC_053023.1:16369811-16456888 GCF_003073215.2 Triticum urartu
CACGGCGGCTGGCCAGAAGAAGTTTCGCGTATCATGCATCCTCTTTATTATTGCACATGCGCAGAAGTTTCCATGCACGCCTCTTGAGAAGAATTTTCGTCCCTTATCCTCTTCATCACCGCACTGCACTGCACATGACCATGTCCACCCTCATAACTTGTTGAAATGGACCACGTATTGATCCATCAGCCACGCTTGGTTCATAAATTAGTTAATGCTTGATGAAGACGCGGACGGGGTTGGTGTAGCTACAAAGACAAGACAACAAGATTATCCTGTTACTAGAAAACAGTACTTATTCTGCAACTATATATAATAAATATGTGCCGTGTTTAATTTGGAACTTAAATTGTGCAAGCATTCTTGGGGCTTTGCTGGTTCCCCGTCTGTGATTGTAATCGGATGATGGCGGTACTGCGGTGTTATTTCTCTCTTTTGAGTCATTTGTGAAGCAACACTAGAATACAGAGGCATTACGTGGAGCGGCTTCGTCTTACACGAAGCTTCGGTGAAGATATCAAGTCATGCCTGACCGATAGGTGCTATCCTATGTCATGTCATTTTGGATCCCGAGTGGACCTTTTTCTCGAGGGGCACAGGAATTTGCGGTTACCACAGTAACTATAAAATACTGAAAATAAGTCGATATAGATACGTGTCTAACTCTTCTATATCACAACTCTAACCTGGCGTAGAGGCTGTTCAACCTGGATTGCCGCTTGCTAAACTGTCGGGAGTTCGACCCCTAGACCTTGCAACATATATGCAGCATTTTCCAACTTTTGCATCCTCAGAAAAAAAAAAATGAGGGCAAGAGTCGAACCCGCGGCTCGTTGTTGAGGATAGGATGACCCAGCCACCAGTTCTATTGTTGCAAAAGAGATTGACCCTATTTAACTATAAGTGTGAGCGTTTGATTTCAAAATATTTGAGATTTTTTGCTCGGTATGAGCGTTTCTCAAGGGGGAGTGGTAATCGTGCGAGATCCCGGAATTTTGTTCGGTACCCAAAATGCTGGTCATGTTTGGTCGGCAGGTACTAAAGGAAATATGCCCTAGAGACAATAATAAAGTTGTTATTTATATTTCCTTATATCATGATAAATGTTTATTATTCATGCTATAATTGTATTAACCGAAAACTTAGTACATGTGTGAATACATAGACAAACATAGTGTCACTAGTATGCCTCTACCTGACTAGCTCGTTGATTAAAGATAGTTAAGTTTCCTAGCCATGGACAAAGAGTTGTCATTTGACAAACGGGATCACATCATTAAAGAATGATGTGATTGACTTGACCCATCCGCTAGCTTAGTACTTTGATCGTTTAGTTTACTGCTATTGCTTTCTCCATAACTTATACATGTTCTTATGACTAGAGATTATGCAACTCCCGAATACAGGAGGAACACTTAGTGTGCTATCAAACGTCACAACGTAACTGGTTGACTATAAAGATGCTCTACAGGTGTCTCCGATGGTGTTTGTTGAGTTGGCATAGATCGAGATTAAGATTTGTCACTCCATGTATCGGAGAGTTATCTCTGGGCCCTCTCGGTAATGCACATCACTATAAGCCTTGAAATCAATATGACTAATGAGTTAGTTACGGAATGTTGCATTACAGAACGAGTAAAAAGACTTGCCGGTAACGAGATTGAACTAGGTATTGAGATACCGAGGATCGAATCTCGGGCAAGTAACATACCATGACAAAGGGAACAACGTATGTTGTTATGCGGTTTGACCGATAAAGATCTTCGTAGAATATGTAGGAACCAATATGAGCATCTAGGTTCCGCTATTGATTATTGACCAAAGATGAGTCTCGGTCATGTCTATATAGTTCTCGAACCCGTAGGGTCCGCACGCTTAACGTTTGGTGACGATCGGTATTATGAGTTTATGTGTTTTGATATACCGAAGGCAGTTCGGAGTCCCGGATATGATCACAGACATGACGAGGAGTCTCGAAATGGTCGAGACATAAAGATCGATGTATTGAAAGCCTATGTTTGGACATCGGAATGGTTCCGAATGAGGTCGGACATATACCGGAGTACCGGGAGGTTACCGGAACCCCCGGGAAGTATATGAGCCTTATTGGACCATAGTGAGAGAGAGGAGAAGGGAGCCTAGGAGGGCCCCCCTCCCAAGCCCAATCTGAATTGGGTGGGGGGCCGGCCCTAGGGCTGCAAGAAAAGCTTACGGCTCGTGAGCCGCTCGAGATCGACTCGTTTTTTGACTCAACTCGAGATCGACTCGAAAAGAAACGAGCCGAGTTTGAACATTTTATGTAGCTCGACCGAGAAACGAGTCGATCTTGAGTCAATGTTGGCTCGCTCGATTTTAGCTTGATAGCTCAACAGAATATCATTATGTTAAATGATCATGTCATGTATTAAATGGAAATAAGATAATTTATTACCATATATGTTGTCCATAATTTTTCTCCATTTTATTTACAAAAAATATGAAAACTTAATTAAGTGCAGAGAAGATTTAGGCCTAATTATTGCACGTGGTCGACTATGTGTTAAATATCCTATATTATTAGCAAAGGTTCCCAACATATTCACCTTAGTTTTTTCGTTGTTCATCCATAGATTTATAATTTTTACCATCTCATTTAGCTGGAAACTAGCTCGAGATCGACTCGAGATCGTTAACACGAGTCATGTTCTACAACTCGATCATGAGCTTCGTTTAGTTTGAGCTCGCTCGAATTTTCATATGAGTTGAGCTGAGCCAACTCTAACTCGCTCGAGCTCGACTCGTTTGCAGCCCTAGCCAGCCCCCTTTCCTTCCCTCTCTCTCCCTTCCTTCCTCTCCTAATCCAACTAGGGAGGAGAGGGGGGGGGGGGAATCCTACTCCCGGTAGGAGTAGGACTCCCCTTGGGCGCACCATAGAGGGGCCGGCCCTTCCCCCCTCCATTCCTTTATATACGGGGGAGGGGGGCACCCCATAGACACACAAGTTGATTGTTTAGCCGTGTGCGGTGCCCCCTCCACAGATTTTCACCTCGGTTATATCGTTGCAGTGCTTAGGCGAAGCCCTGCGTCGGTAGCTTCATCATCACTGTCATCACGCCGTCGTGCCGACGAAACTCTTCCTCGACAGTCAGCTGGATCTAGAGTTCGCGAGACGTCACCGAGATGAACGTGTGCAGATCACGGAGGTGTCGTACCTTGGGTGCTAGGACCGGTCGGATCGTGAATACGTAGACTACATCAACCGCGTTGTCATAACGCTTCCGCTTACGGTCTACGAGGGTACGTGGACAACACTCTTCCTCTCTCGTTGCTATGCATCACCTAGATAGATCTTGCGTGTGCGTAGATTTTTTTTGAAATTACTGCGCTCCCCAACAGGTACTACGCATGACAAATCTTCAAAAGTCTTCGCGTCTGTATGGACGAGCGCAGGCCGGTGGTGTTGTTGGACGTCGGTGGTGGCGTCAACAGATGGTCGGACTGGCAAGGATGATGCGGATCTCTCTCATGAAGATGGGTCAGCGATCCGATGATGATGGCGACTTCTAAAACGTGTGCATGGGATGTACGCTTTAGGTCTGCTGCACCGGCTGGGTTCCGATACGTTATGTGAATGGATCGCCGCCGCCGCCGGTTTTAGATATGGGGAGTGAGAGCACTCCGCATTTATCGAGTTTGTAGGTGTGAGTGGTTGCTTCGGATGGCTTGATGTATGTTCTTGTTAGACATTTATTGAATAATTAATAAAGATGGTTGTATGCATCGATTGATGTAGAGGCCGGGAGATTTAGGCCCTGTTTGGTTCGGCTGTGGATTTCTAAAAGCAGCTGTGAAAAATCTGATGTGAAAAAACAGCTGTGGAAAATCTGATGTGAAAAAGATGTAGGTCATTTGACAAACCAGCTGATACAGCTTTTTCAGATTTTGGCCCGCAGCGGAATCAGATTTTGGAAAGCACGTCCTGGACTGCTTTTGCTTTTGGTTCATATTTTGGCACCGGATTTCTGGAATCGGATTCTGCTGGATCCACCCTTTGATTCAGATTCTGCTACGCGGCAGCGGAATCCGTCGATAAAAACTGAATCAAACAGGGCCTTAACATCCTTTTATAAAGAAAGTGCAGTCTTTGATGGAACCTCTCTATGCAACTTACACAGACCCATAGCATGCATATTGGCAAAATTATGCCGGCTGCTGCGGTGGCTGTGGCAAACCATAGCCTAGCCCATCCAGCCCAACTCCTTTCTAGAACAATCCAGCCCAACTCCTGGAATGATAATATTCCCTCAATCAAAAGAAAAAACATACACGATGCGGCTTTCGTCAAGCTCGGTTTCTCGTCTCCCCCATTCCTCTCTCCGGTCTCCAGCCAAAGAAGCCCTCCCGATCTGAACTCCGGCCACCACCTGCAGCGCGAGGGAGCTCCGGACGCCTCCCCGCACCGTCCTCCTTGCTTCGCTTCCCCGCTGCAGGCGGCAGCGTCATCCCGCCGCACCGGCCGGCCCCGACGCAGCCGGTGCCCTCCTCCGCTTCGGGGGCCCGGGAACGTCGCCGTCCTTCCCCCCCACGCCGGAGAGAGACTCGTGCGGCCGAGAGAGGCTGAAGGGGGCTCGCGGTGGAGCGGGAGCAGACGCCGGCCGGCCGGCTGCTACGGACAAGGTCAGTGCCACTGAAACTTTTTTCAGTCCCGCATCGCCAGTTCAGTCGGTTTCCCACCGTCCACTGTCTCTATATTGAGATTCACATAGAGGCTAAGCTTAGACCTACTGGTTTAGACAAAAGAAAATCACATTCAACCTAAGGTAGTAAGGTGTTCCCTGGTGAACTGAATTTCTGGGAACATCAATAGAAAAATGACTGTGCACTCTAATTTGGTAGAGAAAGATCCTAATTTATTTAGTAAAGAACAACTCTATTCTGCCATTTTTCTTCAGATCCTATAGTGACTATTCTACAGAGGTTGGCCCGTAGGCACATGCCAGGGACTAAATTTATCCACCTATCCCCTCATTCCGAATTTAGTATATTGTCAAGTTAGCTACCAAATCATGAGCTGGTCAGCAAGATGCAATGACTCATGTCGGGAATTAGATTTAGAGGCACGAAACAGGCCGTCACGTCTGTGCAAGCATGAAGCGCGCCACGCATACGATTTCCATGCTACATACCACCCCTCACTCTCCAGAGCTCATCAAACTGCTCAATCAATTGCAATTCCATCAGTTCCATCATAGCACTACAGTCTACTCTTTTTTTTGTAGAACAGCACTGCAACATCACCCATACCTGCTTGTCAATCAAGTGACATGGAGGCCGAAAACAGCGAGGTGACTGCTCTGGTCGAGAAGATCACCGGTCTCCACGCCGCCATCTCCAAGCTCCCGTCGCTAAGCCCGTCCCCTCAAGTCGACGCGCTCTTCACCGAGCTGGTCGCGGCGTGCGTCCCGTCTAGCCCGGTGGACGTGACCAAGCTCGGCCCGGAGGCGCAGGAGATGCGGCAGGACCTCATCCGCCTCTGCTCGACCGCCGAGGGGCTGCTCGAGGCGCACTACTCCGACATGCTCACCGCCTTGGACAACCCGCTCGATCACCTCGGCCGCTTCCCTTACTTCGACAACTACATCAACCTGAGCAAGCTCGAGCACGACCTTCTGGCCGGTCACGTGGCGGCCCCGGCCCGCGTGGCGTTCATCGGATCGGGACCGCTGCCGTTCAGCTCGCTCTTCCTCGCGACGTACCACCTGCCGGACACCAGGTTCGACAACTACGACCGGTGCAGCGTGGCCAACGGCCGGGCAACGAAGCTGGTCGGCGCGGCGGACGAGGGCGTGCGTGCACGCATGGCGTTCCACACAGCCGAAGTCGCGGACCTCACGGCTGAGCTCGGCGTGTACGATGTGGTCTTCCTGGCGGCGCTCGTGGGAATGACGTCCGAGGAGAAGGCCAACACCATCGCGCACTTGGGGAAGCACATGGCAGATGGGGCGGTGCTCGTCGCGCGAAGCGCCCACGGGGCGCGAGCGTTCCTGTATCCTGTAGTGGAGCTGGACGATATCGGGCGTGGTGGGTTCCAAGTGCTGGCCGTGCATCACCCTGCAGGCGATGAGGTGTTCAACTCTTTCATTGTTGCACGGAAGGTGAAGAGACCACAAGAAATGAGTGCTTAATTAAGGAAAAAGAGGAACCTGGCTGCCAATTGTGTCTCACATTGATAATAACTGGCTGATAACCCGCACATTGATGCGGGTACTGGTTGCAATATGTTTCAATGAGGTTTGGTTGTATCAAACATGAGTATTTGGCTTAATAATATCAGTATCAAAACTGAACATACAAATGATTTATTGTATTTGCTTATTGTATAGTTTTGTAAAATATTTATTGGACACAAGTAGCGTAGAAGAATGGAAAATCTTTTTCACATGCATGTTTGCGTGCTGTGAGAAATAGATTAATGGGGATCACCTATTTAATTATTTTGGATTTACTGCTCCAATCTCGTTCATTAGATGAGATTGACATGTTATAAGGAGTTTGAAAACCAGTTCAACACCGGGGCTGGATGATTTTTCTGTTGCTTTTTTAAGAAACGCTGGGGGTTAGTTAAGCATCAGATTAAAGAGATGTTGGTTGGGGATGTATGTTGGGAGTAGTTGTTTTACTAAAGTTAACTATGGAGTTTTGAGCATGACCGATTAGGTCAAGGGGGCTACTAATATTAGGCACCCTCTGTTTCTAAATGCAAGATGTTTTTGCAGTTCATTTTGAACTGCCAAAATGTCTTACATTTAGAAACAGAGGTTGTAGAATTTAGAAGGCCCCTAGTCTCTAACTACTTCAGGGGGGCTACAAAAGACACTTGTGTATGTTGTTTTGCTTAAATAGATGCTGTGTCGTCACACTAAAGATTTTCCACCTTATGTACCGAAGCTTTTGCTTTGTTGATTTGCAGGTGATTTGTCGTGGTTTGGTGATCTGTTTGCAATATTTGGTGAAAATGAAGAGTAGAATCTGAGCTGAAAGAAGCATGTCCGGCAGCACGCAGAGGATGGGTGGGCACACGGTTGCTTCCCCTCGAGCCGCGTGGAGTCTCATGTGTTGTTGCCGCTCTCTCTTACGCTAGACTGAAGGTAGACGCATTACTTTTTTCTGGCGACCAACGCCCCGGCGCTCAAACGCCCCTTTTCTTCTGCTGGCTAAGGTTACATCAACGATTACAAGGCCTTTTGTAGCCATACAGCGACGCAGCACCCAGGCAACTCTTCCGGCCGATACGCGCACGTACATAACAAACTCCATATGCATCTACACATGCAGCTTGATCCGTACGTTCCAGCCGCGCGGACGATGCACTCCTTTACGCACGACGCGGCTGCCTCCAACGGCCCCTGCTGCATGCACTAACAAACCGCAGACTAACTCAAACTGGCACAAGTACGAACTCGTGCACTTAGACCTACACGTTATTAGTAGACACATTACACACACGCCACATTGCTGCGTCCCGCACGTCCCGCACGTCCCGCGCGTCACCGACATACCCGACGAGCCCGACGACACCAGTGCGTCCCGCCCGTCCCGCGTGCATCCGTCATGCCCGACGAGCCCGACCACACACGCCGTGGCTTATTCCAACATCATGTGGCTCTCCCGCGTCTCGAGCACGGCCATGATGATCAAGACGGAGAGCGTCGCCTCTTGGTACCGAGGGCTGCTCTCTCTTGTAGTGGCCGGATTCGAGTTGGAAGCGATCCCTGCAGGTGATTCCTCGGACTGAAGTTTCTTCATCGAGCCATTGGCCGAAGGCAAGCAAGACGGCTCTGAGTTTCTCTACGGGCTGGGCTGGTCCGGGCGAATCTCCTGCCTGCCAATCATGCCGCCGCGTCAGCGCGTTTTGCTTTGTGTCAGCCCATCAATGTTTGAGCAAGAAACATGCTAGGAAAGATTGTGTGGTGAGAAGGAATGGTGGAATCCGAATCAGATGGAAGTGTAACGAGTCCGATCTATTTCTCAACTTGGAGTAGGGGAAAGGAGGGAAAGGGAGTTGGTAGCAGGGGAGAAAGGGGATAGGAGGCCGGGAGGAAGAACAGCTTCTCTCCGGATGCGATTCAGTTAGTCATCCAACATGCCTTACAACTGGCCGGGTCCTGGCCTAAATACCCACACCAACCCACTCGTCTACTCCTCGCCCAAGTCATCCTTGACTTGGTCAGCTCCAGCCTGTCCTTGGTCCTTGAGGTCGCTGCCTGCAGGTCCCGTCGCTCGGTCCTTCATGCTAGCTGTGGCAGTTGGCCTCATCGTTACATTCTCCCCTTCTTGAGTGCCGGCTTGTCCCCAAGCCGGTGTCGCCGGAAATCGATGACGGAGCTCACCAGGGTCTTCCCACGTCGCTAGGGATGGTGGTAGGCCGCTCCACAGCACCTGCACATGCTTGGTAGTGTGCTGCACGCCTGCGTACCGGTCGTCAAGGATGCGGCAGGGAACCTGCAGAGCCTGCAAAGTTGCGTTATCAGGTGGAATCAAACCTGCAATGGGGACGTCCACGCCCACTGCCTGCTTCAGCTGAGACACGTGCACCACGTTGTGTATTTTGCTGCCCGCTGGTAGTTGAAGCTTGTACGCCACTGCACCGATGCGACCAATGATTTTGTATGGCCCGTAGTATCGGAAGGCCAGCTTCTGGTATGGTCGCTGCGCCAGGGACGTCTGGACGTAAGGTTGTAGGCGAAGAAAGACTGAATCCCCAACCTCAAACTGCTTGTCTGTTCGGTGTTTGTCCGCTTGCCTCTTCATTCTGTCCTGCGCTTGTTTCAAATGTTGTTGGAGCAGTTCATGCATCACCTCTCTTTCCTTCAGCCAAGCTGCCAAGTCAGGTACAGTGCATTCCTCCACTTGAATCACCCCAAACTCTCTTGGCAAGTGCCCATAGATGACTTCGAATGGTGTACGCCCAAGCGCCGAGTGAAAGCATGTATTATACCAGTACTCAGCAAGGAAGAGCCATTTAAACCAATTCTTGGGGCAAGCATGTACTGCACACCTGAGGTAAGTCTCCAGACACTGGTTTACTCGCTTTGTCTGGCCGTCCGTTTGAGGGTGGTACGAGGAGCTGAGCCGCAGTTGTGTCTGAGAGAGCTTGAAAAGTTCCCGCCACACACTGCTCGTGAAGATGCGATCCCGGTCAGAGATAATTGCCATCGGCAAGCCATGCAACTTGTATATGTTGTGCATAAACAGAGTCGCCACCTGCAGAGCTGTGAATGGGTGTTTGAGTGGCAGAAAATGGGCGTACTTTGAGAACTTATCGACGATGACCAGAATCACATCGAAGCCGCCCGGAGATGGTAACCCTTCGATGAAGTCCAACGAGATCACAGCCCATGGTTTCTTTGGAATTGGTAGCGGTTGGAGCAGTCCAGCTGGTGATTTGCGTTCTATTTTCGCTTGTTGACAAACAGAGCACGAGCGAACGAATGCTTTGACCATGTCCTTCATTCCCTTCCACGAGAACAGCTGGCGAATTCGGTTGTAAGTAGCATGGAATCCCGAATGTCTCCCGATCGCGCTGTCGTGCAGTGATCTGATGATGCTCTGTTGTGTTTCTTTGTCCTCAGCGATCCAGACCCGATCGTGCTCGCGGATGATCCCGTCCTTCAAGGTGAATCCAGTCTCACCATTGGGGTCCAATGCAAGCTGGGAGAGCCGCTGTCGTGCCACTGGGTCTTGTTGATATCCTGCAACAATCGCATCCAGCCAGACAGGGCGGCAAAGTGACACTGCGCTCAACTCCGCGATCTGTTCATGCCTGCGTCGCGATAGTGCATGCGCCGCGCGGTTCAGTGGTCCGGCTTTGTATTGAATCCGGAACTGCAGCCCGACCAATTTGGTGAACGCCCGCTGTTGAATTGGAGTGTTTAAACGCTGATCTGTAAGATTGAGCAAACTCCTTTGGTCTGTGCGAATCAAAAACTCTGCAAGTTGAAGGTATGGCCGCCAGTGGTCGATCGCCAACAGTAACGTCCAGACACTCTTTCTCGTACGCCGATAGGCCAAGATTCCGTGGGCAAAGGGCCTTGCTCAAATATGCCACGGGGTGTGAGTCTTGCATCAGGACCGCTCCCACTCCAGTAGCGCTCGCATCCGTTTCCACGACAAATTGTCGCGTGAAGTCTGGCAGTGCCAACACCGGGGCTTGAATTAGAGCTTTCTTGAATGCTTGAAATGCCTCCTCAGTCACTGTCGTCCAGATAAACAGTGAATTCTTGCGAAGTAAGTCTGTAAGGGGTCGGCTGATGACTCCGAAATTCCTCACAAATTTCCGGTAGTACCCGGCTAGACCCAGAAATCCCCTCAGCTCCTTCACCGACGCTGGCTGTGGCCATGTTGCAACTGCCTGAATTTTGTCCGGCAGCGTTGAGACGCCTTCGCCACTGATCTGATGCCCGAGATAGGATATACTGTTTTTGTGCAAAGGTGCATTTGGAGAGCTTCGCTCGTAAATCGTTGGATCGTAGCAACGAGACCACCTGGCGCAGCAAGATGACATGAGCTGAAAAAGTGGCTGTGTGCACCAGGATGTCATCCATGAAAACAAGGACTCCGTGGCGAAGCAAGGGCCCAAGTGATGTGTTCATTCCCCCTTGAAATGTTGATGGTCCCCCTGTCACACCATATGGAAGTACTCGAAACTGGAAGTGGCCTTGGTGAGTCTTGAAGGCCGTTTTCTCTTCGTCCTCCGGTCGCAACCTGATTTGGTGGTACCCCGCACAAAGGTCCAGCTTGGAAAACCACTTGGAACCTGCCAGTTCGTCGAGCAGCTCGTCTATGATAGGTAGAGTATATGTGTTCTTGACCGTGACTGCATTTAAGTGACGGAAATCCATGCAAAATCTCCATGTCAGGTCCTTCTTTTTCACCAGGAGCACAGGAGAGGAGAACGGGCTAACACTTGGGGTGATCAACCCAGCCTTTAGCATTTCCTTAACCTGGGTCTCAATTTCTGTTTTCTGTTCCGGTGTATATCGATATGGCTGTATGTTGACTGGCTTAGTTCCTGGCAACAGCGTGATGGAGTGGTCCCACTCCCGGTGCCGTGGAAGTTCAGTTGGCTCTTGGAACACCACTTGAAATTGAAGGAAATATGCCCTAGAGGCAATAACAAAGTTATTATTTATTTCCTTATAATCATGATAAATGTTTATTATTCATGCTAGAATTGTATTAACCGGAAACATAATACATGTGTGAATACATAGACAAACAAAGTGTCACTAGTATGCCTCTACTTGACTAGCTCGTTAATCAAAGATGGTTATGTTTCCTAACCATGAACAATGAGTTGTTATTTGATTAACGAGGTCACATCATTAGTTGAATGATCTGATTGACATGACCCATTCCATTAGCTTAGCACCCGATCGTTTAGTATGTTGCTATTGCTTTCTTCATGACTTATACATGTTCCTATAACTATGAGATTATGCAACTCCCGTTTACCGGAGGAACACTTTGGGTACTATCAAACGTCACAATGTAACTGGGTGATTATAAAGGAGTACTACAGGTGTCTCCAATGGTACATGTTGGGTTGGCATATTTCGAGATTAGGTTTTGTCACTCCGATTGTCGGAGAGGTATCTCTAGGGCCCTCTCGGTAATACACATCACATAAGCCTTGCAAGCATTGTAACTAAGATGTTAGTTGTGAGATGATGTATTACGGAACGAGTAAAGAGACTTGCCGGTAACGAGATTGAGCTAGGTATTGGATACCGACGATCGAATCTCGGGCAAGTAACATACCGATGACAAAGGGAACAACGTATGTTCTTATGCGGTCTGACCGATAAAGATCTTCGTGGAATATGTAGGAGCCAATATGGGCATCCAGGTCCCGCTATTGGTTATTGACCGGAGACGTGTCTCGGTCATGTCTACATTGTTCTCGAACCCGTAGGGTCCGCACGCTTAAGGTTACGATGACAATTATATTATGAGTTTATGCATTTTGATGTACCGAAGGTTGTTCGGAGTCCCGGATGTGATCATGGACATGACGAGGAGTCTTGAAATGGTCGAGACGTAAAGATTGATATATTGGAAGCCTATGTTTGGATATCGGAAGTGTTCCGGATGAAATCGGGATTTTACCGGAGTACCGGGAGGTTACTGGAACCCCCCGGGAGCCATATGGGCCTTGATGGGCTTTAGTGGAAAGGAGAAAGGGGTAGCCCAAGGTGGCTGCGCACCTCCCCCCTCCCCTAGTCCTATTAGGACTAGGAGAAGGTGGCCGGCCCCCCTCTCCCTCTTTCCCCCTCGGGGAATCCTAGTCCAACTAGGATTGGGGGGGGGGGGAGTCCTACTCCCGAAAGGAGTAGGACTCCTCCTGCGCCCTCCTCCTGGCCGGCACCCCCCTTCCCCTTGGCTCCTTTATATACTGAGGCAGAGGCACCCCAGAAACACACAAGTTGATCCACGTGATCTATTCCTTAGCCGTGTGCGGTGCCCCCAGCCACCATAGTCCTCGATAATACTGTAGCGGAGTTTAGGCGAAGCCCTGCTGCTGTAGTGCATCAAGATCGTCACCACGCCGTCGTGCTGACGGAACTCTTCCCCGACACTTTGCTGGATCGGAGTCCGGGGATCGTCATCGAGCTGAACGTGTGCTCGAACTCGGAGGTGCCGTAGTTTCGGTGCTTGATCGGTTGGATCGTGAAGACGTACGACTACTTCCTCTACGTCGTGTCAGCGCTTCCGCAGTCGGTCTGCGTTGGGTACGTAGACAACACTCTCCCCTCTCGTTGCTATGCATCACATGATCTTGCGTGTGCGTAGGAATTTTCTTTAAATTACTACGAAACCCAACAGTGGCATCCGAGCCAGGTTATTTATGTTGATGTTATATGCACGAGTAGAACACAAGTGAGTTGTGGGCGATATAAGTCATACTGCCTACCAGCATGTCGCACTTTGGATCGGCGGCATTGCTGGACGAGACGACCCGGACCAACCTTACGCGTACGCTTACGCGAGACCGGTTCCGCCGACGTGCTTTGCACACAGGTGGCTTGCGGGCGGCTGTCTCTCCAACTTTAGTTGAACCAAATGTGGCTACGCCCGGTCCTTGCGAAGGTTAAAACGGAGTCTATTTGACAAACTATCGTTGTGGTTTTGATGCGTAGGTAGATTGGTTCTTGCTTAAGCCCGTAGCAGCCACGTAAAACTTGCAACAACAAAGTAGAGGACGTCTAACTTGTTTTTGCAGGGCATGTTGTGATGTGATATGGTCAAGGCATGATGCTGAATTTTATTGTATGAGATGATCATGTTTTGTAACCGAGTTATCGGCAACTGGCAGGAGCCATATGGTTGTCGCTTTATTGTATGCAATGCAATCGCGATGTAATGCTTTACTTTATTACTAAACGGTAGTGATAGTCGTGGAAGCATAAGATTGGCGAGACGACAACGATGCTACGATGGAGATCAAGGTGTCGCGCCGGTGATGATGGTGATCATGACGGTGCTTCAGAGATGGAGATCACAAGCACAAGATGATGATGGCCATATCATATCACTTATATTGATTGCATGTGATGTTTATCTTTTTATGCATCTTATCTTGCTTTGATTGACGGTAGCATTATAAGATGATCTCTCACTAAATTATCAAGATGTGTTCTCCCTGAGTATGCACCGTTGCCAAAGTTCGGCGTGCCAAGACACCACGTGATGATCGGGTGTGATAATCTCTACGTCCATCTACAACGGGTGCAAGCCAGTTTTGCACACGCAGAATACTCAGGTTAAACTTGACGAGCCTAGCATATGCAGATATGGCCTCGGAACACGGAGACCGAAAGGTCGAGCGTGAATCATATAGTAGATATGATCAACATAACGATGTTCACCATTGAAAACTACTCCATCTCACGTGATGATCGGTTATGGTTTAGTTGATTTGGATCACGTAATCACTTAGAAGATTGGAGGGATGTCTATCTAAGTGGGAGTTCTTAAGTAATTTGATTAATTGAACTTAAACTTATCATGAACTTAGTACCTGATAGTATCTTGCTTGTTTATGTTGATTGTAGATAGATGGCTCGTGCTGTTGTTCCGTTGAATTTTAATGCGTTCCTTGAGAAAGCAAAGTTGAAAGATGATGGTAGCAATTACACGGACTGGGTCCGTAACTTGAGGATTATCCTCATTGCTGCACAGAAGAATTACGTCCTGGAAGCACCGCTGGGTGCCAGGCCTGCTGCTGGAGCAACACCAGATGTTATGAACGTCTGGCAGAGCAAAGCTGATGACTACTCGATAGTTCAGTGTGCCATGCTTTACGGCTTAGAATCGGGACTTCAACGACGTTTTGAACGTCATGGAGCATATGAGATGTTCCAGGAGTTGAAGTTAATATTTCAAGCAAATGCCCGGATTGAGAGATATGAAGTCTCCAATAAGTTCTATAGTTGCAAGATGGAGGAGAACAGTTCTGTCAGTGAGCATATACTCAAAATGTCTGGGTATAATAATCACATGATTCAGATGGGAGTTAATCTTCCAGATGATTGCGTCATTGACAGAATTCTCCAATCACTGCCACCAAGCTACAAGAGCTTCGTGATGAACTATAATATGCAAGGGATGAACAAGACTATTCCCGAGCTCTTCACGATGCTGAAAGCTGCGGAGGTAGAAATCAAGAAGGAGCATCAAGTGTTGATGGTTAACAAAACCACTAGTTTCAAGAAAAAGGGCAAAGGGAAGAAGAAGGGGAACTTCAAGAAGAACGGCAAACAAGTTGCTGCTCAGGAGAAGAAACCCAAGTCTGGACCTAAACCTGAAACTGAGTGCTTCTACTGCAAGCAGACTGGTCACTGGAAGCGGAACTGCCCCAAGTATTTGGCGGATAAGAAGGATGGCAAGGTGATCAAAGGTATATGTGATATACATGTTATTGATGTGTACCTTACTAGAGCTCGCAGTAGCACCTGGGTATTTGATACTGGTTCTGTTGCTAATATTTGCAATTCGAAACAGGGACTACGGAATAAGCGGGCACTGGCAAAGGACGAGGTGACGATGCGCATGGGAAACGGTTCCAAAGTCGATGTGATCGCGGTCGGCACGCTACCTCTACATCTACCTTCGGGATTAATATTAGACCTAAATAATTGTTATTTGGTGCCAGCGTTGAGCATGAACATTATATCTGGATCTTGTTTAATGTGAGACGGTTATTCATTTAAATCAGAGAATAATGGTTGTTCTATTTATATGAGTAATATCTTTTATGGTCATGCACCCTTGAAGAGTGGTCTATTCTTATTAAATCTCGATAGTAGTAATACACATATTCATAATGTTGAAGCCAAAAGATGCAGAGTTGATAATGAAAGTGCAACTTATTTGTGGCACTGTCATTTAGGTCATATCGATATAAAGCGCATGAAGAAACTCCATACTGATGGACTTTTGGAACCACTTGATTATGAATCACTTGGTACTTGCGAACCGTGCCTCATGGGCAAGATGACTAAAACACCGTTCTTCGGTACTATGGAGAGAGCAACAGATTTGTTGGAAATCATACATACCGATGTATATGGTCCGATGAATATTGAGGCTCGTGGCGGATATCGTTATTTTCTCACCTTCACAGATGATTTAAGCAGATATGGGTATATCTACGTAATGAAACATAAGTCTGAAACATTTGAAAAGTTCGAAGAATTTCAGAGTGAAGTTGAAAATCATCGTAACAAGAAAATAAAATTTCTACGATCTGATCGTGGAGGAGAATATTTGAGTTACGAGTTTGGTGTACATTTGAAAAACTGTGGAATAGTTTCGCAACTCACGCCACCCGGAACACCACAGCGTAATGGTGTGTCCGAACGTCGTAATCGTACTTTACTAGATATGGTGCGATCTATGATGTCTCTTACAGATTTACCGCTATCGTTTTGGGGTTATGCTTTAGAGACGGCCGCATTCACGTTAAATAGGGCACCATCAAAATCCGTTGAGACGACACCTTATGAACTATGGTTTGGCAAGAAACCAAAATTGTCGTTTCTTAAAGTTTGGGGCTGCGATGCTTATGTGAAAAAGCTTCAACCTGATAAGCTCGAACCCAAATCGGAGAAATGTGTCTTCATAGGATACCCAAAGGAGACTGTTGGGTACACCTTCTATCACAGATCTGAAGGCAAGACATTCGTTGCTAAGAATGGATCCTTTCTAGAGAAGGAGTTTCTCTCGAAAGAAGTGAGTGGGAGGAAAGTAGAACTCGACGAGGTAACTGTACCTGCTCCCTTATTGGAAAATAGTACATCACAGAAAACTGTTTCTGCGACATCTATACCAATTAGTGAGGAAGCTAATGATGTTGATCATGAAACTTCAGGTCAAGATACTATTGAACCTCGTAGATCGACCAGAGCAAGATCCGCACCAGAGTTGTACGGTAATCCTGTTCTGGAAGTCATGCTACTAGATCATGATGAACCTACGAACTATGAAGAAGCGATGGTGAGCCCAGATTCCGCAAAGTGGCTTGAAGCCATGAAATCTGAGATGGGATCCATGTATGAGAACAAAGTATGGACTTTGGTTGACTTGCTCGATGATCGGCAAGCGATTGAGAATAAATGGATCTTCAAGAAGAAGACTGACGCTGATGGTAATGTTACTGTCTACAAAGCTCGACTTGTCGCAAAAGGTTTTCGACAAGTTCAAGGGGTTGACTACGATGAGACCTTCTCACCCGTAGCGATGCTTAAGTCTGTCCGAATCATGTTAGCAATTGCCGCATTTTATGATTATGAAATTTGGCAGATGGATGTCAAAACTGCATTCCTGAATGGATTTCTGGAAGAAGAGTTGTATATGATACAACCGGAAGGTTTTGTCGATCCAAAGGGAGCTAACAAAGTGTGCAAGCTCCAGCGATCCATTTATGGACTGGTGCAAGCCTCTCGGAGTTGGAATAAACGCTTTGATAGTGTGATCAAAGCATTTGGTTTTATATAGACTTTCGGAGAAGTCTGTATTTACAAGAAAGTGAGTGGGAGCTCTGTAGCATTTCTGATATTATATGTGGATGACATATTGCTGATTGGAAATGATATAGAATTTCTGGACAGCATAAAGGGATACTTGAATAAGAGTTTTTCAATGAAAGACCTCGGTGAAGCTGCTTACATATTAGGCATTAAGATCTATAGAGATAGATCAAGACGCTTAATTGGACTTTCACAAAGCACATACCTTGACAAGATTTTGAAAAGGTTCAAAATGGATCAAGCAAAGAAAGGGTTCTTGCCTGTGTTACAAGGTGTGAAGTTGAGTCAGACTCAATGCCCGACCACTGCAGAAGATAGAGAGAAAATGAAAGATGTTCCCTATGCTTCAGCCATAGGCTCTATCATGTATGCAATGCTGTGTACCAGACCTGATGTGTGCCTTGCTATAAGTTTAGCAGGGAGGTACCAAAGTAATCCAGGAGTGGATCACTGGACAGCGGTCAAGAACATCCTGAAATACCTGAAAAGGACTAAGGATATGTTTCTCGTATATGGAGGTGACAAAGAGCTCACCGTAAAAGGTTACGTTGATGCAAGCTTTGACACTGATCCAGACGATTCTAAATCGCAAACCGGATACGTGTTTACATTAAACGGTGGAGCTGTCAGTTGGTGCAGTTCTAAACAAAGCGTCGTAGCGGGATCTACATGTGAAGCGGAGTACATAGCTGCTTCGGAAGCAGCAAATGAAGGAGTCTGGATGAAGGAGTTCATATCCGATCTAGGTGTCATACCTAGTGCATCGGGACCAATGAAAATCTTTTGTGACAATACTGGTGCAATTGCCATGGCAAAGGAATCCAGATTTCATAAAAGGACCAAACACATCAAGAGACGCTTCAATTCCATCCGGGATCTAGTCCAGGTGGGAGACATAGAGATTTGCAAGATACGTACGGATCTGAATGTTGCAGACCCGTTGACTAAGCCTCTTCCACGAGCAAAACATGATCAGCACCAAGGCTCCATGGGTGTTAGAATCATTACAGTGTAATCTAGATTATTGACTCTAGTGCAAGTGGGAGACTGAAGGAAATATGCCCTAGAGGCAATAATAAAGTTATTATTTATTTCCTTATAATCATGATAAATGTTTATTATTCATGCTAGAATTGTATTAACCGGAAACATAATACATGTGTGAATACATAGACAAACAAAGTGTCACTAGTATGCCTCTACTTGACTAGCTCGTTAATCAAAGATCGTTATGTTTCCTAACCATGAACAATGAGTTGTTATTTGATTAACGAGGTCACATCATTAGTTGAATGATCTGATTGACATGACCCATTCCATTTGCTTAGCACCCGATCATTTAGTATGTTGCTATTGCTTTCTTCATGACTTATACATGTTCCTATAACTATGAGATTATGCAACTCCCGTTTACCGGAGGAACACTTTGGGTACTACCAAACGTCACAACGTAACTGGGTGATTATAAAGGAGTACTACAGGTGTCTCCAATGGTACATGTTGGGTTGACATATTTCGAGATTAGGTTTTGTCACTCCGATTGTCGGAGAGGTATCTCTAGGGCCCTCTCGGTAATACACATCACATAAGCCTTGCAAGCATTGTAACTAAGATGTTAGTTGTGAGATGATGTATTACGGAACGAGTAAAGAGACTTGCCGGTAACGAGATTGAGCTAGGTATTGGATACTGACGATCGAATCTCGGGCAAGTGACATACCGATGACAAAGGGAACAACGTATGTTGTTATGCGGTCTGACCGATAAAGATCTTCGTGGAATATGTAGGAGCCAATATGGGCATCCAGGTACCGCTATTGGTTATTGACCGGAGACGTGTCTCGGTCATGTCTACATTGTTCTCGAACCCGTAGGGTCCGCACGCTTAAGGTTACGATGACAGTTATATTATGAGTTTATGCATTTTGATGTACCGAAGGTTGTTCGGAGTCCCGGATGTGATCATGGACATGACGAGGAGTCTCGAAATGGTCGAGATGTAAAGATTGATATATTGAAAGCCTATGTTTGGATATCGGAAGTGTTTCGGGTGAAATCGGGATTTTACCGGAGTACCGGGAGGTTACCGGAACCCCCCGGGAGCCATATGGGCCTTGATGGGCTTTAGTGGAAAGGAGAAAGGGGCAGCCCAAGGTGGCTGTGCACCTCCCCCCTCCCCTAGTCCTATTAGGACTAGGAGAAGGTGGACGGCCCCCCTCTCCCTCTTTCCCCCTCGGGGAATCCTAGTCCAACTAGGATTGGGGGGGGGGAGTCCTACTCCCGGAAGGAGTAGGACTCCTCCTGCGCCCTCCTCCTGGCCGGCACCCCCTCCTCCTTGGCTCCTTTATATACTGAGGCAGAGGCACCCCAGAAACACACAAGTTGATCCACGTGATCTATTCCTTAGCCGTGTGCGGTGCCCCCAACCACCATAGTCCTCGATAATACTGTAGCGGAGTTTAGGCGAAGCCCTGCTGCTGTAGTGCATCAAGATCGTCACCACGCCGTCGTGCTGACGGAACTCTTCCCCGACACTTTGCTGGATCGGAGTCCGGGGATCGTCATCGAGCTGAACGTGTGCTCGAACTCGGAGGTGTCGTAGTTTCGGTGCTTGATCGGTTGGATCGTGAAGACGTACGACTACTTCCTCTACGTCGTGTCAGCGCTTCCGCAGTCGGTCTGCGTTGGGTACGTAGACAACACTCTCCCCTCTCGTTGCTATGCATCACATGATCTTGCGTGTGCGTAGGAAATTTTTTGAAATTACTACGAAACCCAACAGAAATTCATCAAGGAGTGTTTGGATTTCTGCTGGCATCTTCACTTTTACCCTCATCTTTCGGTGTGATTGCGTAGAGCGCAACGAAATGCAGGATGTCCCCATCTGCCTCCATTGCTCGAAGTTGTGTGGCTGTCACTTCAGGAACAGGCTGCAGCCGTGGTTGAATTCCTGTCAGTAGCACTTCTTTGCCATTGTGTTGAAATTTCAGCGTTTTGTTGACCCAATCCACCCACATGGGTCCGCACTGCTCAAGCCAGTCCATCCCGACGATCATATCATAGCATCCTAGAGGCAACACTCTCAGATCAGTTTGGAACTGTTGTCCTTGTGTCTTCCAAATGCAGCCTGGTAACATGCCCGTGCAAGATAAAGTGCCCCCATCTGCAATCTTTATGGGCACCGGAGCCAGGGGCTGTACCTTGGCCTGCAGTCTCTCCGCACTCTGATCACTGATGAAACTATGGGAGCTGCCGGAGTCAACTAGGATCAGCATCTCGACGCCCGCGATTCGTCCCAGCAACCGTGCCGTGCGGGGTGTCGTCTGCCCTGTCGTGGCCAGCTTGGAAATAGACATCAATACTTCTTCCGGATCCTCGTCCCCCATTTGCTGTTGAATTGGGTAGTCAGCTTGTAACAGTTCCAGGAGCTCCTCGACGATGTGAAGTTGCACAGTGGGGGCGCACTGGTGGCCTGCCCTCCACCATTCCCCACACTTGAAGCATAGCCTGCGTGCTCGTCGGTAGTTCCGGAGGGCCGCAACCCGATCATCGCCGCGCCCGCCTCGCTCCCGAGCGTGAGCAGCTTCTTGTCCTCGCCTGTCCTCTGCAGCTGCAGGTGGCCCTGGAAGGGGTTGCACCGGCGGAATGCCCGCGGGCATTAGTGGGCGCGATGGTGCACGAGGCACCTCCTGTCGTCGGTACTCTCGTCTAGGCAGTGCCTCCATCAGCTCCTCCTGCAGGGATGCCAACGAAAACGCATAGTCCAAGTCTTTTGGTTGATGTAACACGACACCTACTCGAATTTCATGTTTCAATCCTTCTAAAAATTGTGTGGTGAAGAAAACTGGATCAAACGAAGAATTATGGGCTAATAATTGATGCATGAGTTCCTCGAATTGTGTCATATACTCTCCTACTGTCCCATTCTGTTTGAGTGTGAGAAATTGGCGCAAATATGTCTAGTACTGCTCGCGCCCAAACTTGTCACATAGGTCTGTGCACAATCCCTCCCAGGACATCGGTGTGCCACGAGCCTCACGCATCTGCAACCAGCGAGCCTCGGCACCCGTAAAATGCAGAGTAGCGACTCTAACCCACATATCAGATTGCACCCCGTAGACATCAAAGTACTTCTCACAACGTGTGCGCCAGAATTGTGGGTTTTCCCCATCAAAAACTGGAAAATCCAGCCTGGGCAGGGACCAACTAGGAGGATTTGTGTGAACTGTGTGCAGATCCGAAACTCCTATCGGACTCTCAGAGTGAATTGCAAGAACACGAGATCCAGCCAAGGACGTACCCTTGACCGGAGGCGGCAACTGAGTGGTGACCACTCCGTATGCCCGCCCTCCGGTGTCGTCGATCTCGCCATGGCCGTCGGGCCCGTGGTTGCGCGTGCCGGCCTCTCCTTCTGTTGTGGCCGCCGGGCGTACCACCCCGTCCTCCTCCGGGATCGGATCCGGAGGCGCCGCCAGAGCCGGATGCAGGGCGATCCACCCCACTTGCGTCCGCAGCTTGTCGATTTGCTGCTGGATGTGGGTCACCGCCGGTCGCCAGAGCTCGAGGGAGGTTTGGATCGCCTCGAGGCGGGCGTCGTTGGCCGTCCTCCCGTCGTTGACCGCCTTGGCGAGAGCAGCGATCTGCTCCTCCATCAGCGTCGCTTGCTTCGATTGTTTGGTGAGGTAGCGGGGTTTCGGGTACGCGGTCTCCAGAGCGTCTTGACCTCTGATACCAGATGTAACGAGTCCGATCTATTTCTCAACTGTAGGGGAAAGGAGGGAAAGGGAGTTGGTAGTAGGGGAGAAAGGGGATAGGAGGCCGGGAGGAAGAACAGCTTCTCTCCGGATGCGATTCAGTTAGTCATCCAACATGCCTTACAACTGGCCGGGTCCTGGCCTAAATACCCACACCAACCCACTCGTCTACTCCTCGCCCAAGTCATCCTTGACTTGGTCAACTCCAGCCTGTCCTTGATCCTTGCGGTCGCTGCCTGCGGGTCCCGTCGCTCGGTCCTTCATGCTAGCTATGGCGGTTGGCCCCATCGTTACAGGAAGCATGTTACGCGGCACGACAGAGATAGATTGATTGATGGTTGCTTCATCTCGAGCCACGCAAATCCCTTCGAGCACGGCCGAGATGATGGAAACGGAGCAGGGTAGTTGGGTTAGCAGTATTCAGCTGTTTGTTTCCTTGTACTGAAATGCTGTCAAGCATCTAGCTTAGTTTTTGTGCTTGTATACTTGTATTGATCGATTCAACCAGTCCCTAACATGTGCGTAAACCAGGGTTTTGGTTACCGCTCGAAATTTCGAGATTTACGATGGTTATTGCATATTTCAGTCCCCCTGGGTAAATGGGCATTTCCAGCAAAATAAATTGAATTTTTGAATTTTTTGAATTCAAACGTTCATGTATAGTAAAGTGTGGCAGCACCTCACAGCATGCGCGTAGACAACGTTTCACTGAGCTAGTAGCTCTTTATGATAAATATAAAATGAAGTGCTATCTATATCTATTTTGAAAGAATTTGAATTCAAAATTTAATTATAAATTTTGTTAGAAATTTGTTCAAAATTTTCTTGAAATTTCATGGTAACCACGTTTACCGGCCCCCCCGGTAAAAATGCCCCATTCAGTAACCAAAACCTTGGTGTAAACGCATGGGAACACTTTCCGAGGTACAATACAAGGCAACCTGGTCCTTTTGTAAGTGTATATTATTATTTATTTGGAGAAAATTGTACAGTACATGTATAGGCAGTCGGTTCAACTTTTTTTTGAGGCAGTCAGTTCAACTGACCTGGTCGAATTGTCTCTTTTTTTTTAGACAAATGGGTTTCAATTGTCTGTCTCTAAATCTATGGCATCCTCCTGGGCCCTGGTTCCGTTTTTGGCATGGCAACATCCAGGCAACCCGGCCCGGCCCAGCCCAAAGTAGCCACCATTATCCTCGTCAACCGGTCCAATTTCCATCCCCATCCCAGCTCTCCACGACGGCCGACGACAATATGGATGTCGCCGTCGCCGCCGCCGCCGTGGTTCCCGCCCGGACCCCAGCCCTCCGTCTCCCCGCATCCACCACCGCCTCCCGCCCCTCCTCCGCGAGGCCCCTCACCCCGACCGCCGGCCGTCCAGCTCGGGTCCTCTCGCTCGCCCGCCGCGCGCCCATCGCCGCTGCCTCCCTCGGTAACTCTCTCACCGACCCTTGTCTTCTTCCCCTTCCGTTCCTTAAAACGCTGCCCGCCTTCCGTTAACTCACCTGCCCGTCCCGTGCCATTGGAGAGCAAACCGTTTCCAACCCCGCCCCAGCTACACTGTTGAGCTGCTGTGTCCAGCTCTGAAATCCATTCCCTGTCAGTTCCAAATTACAAGTGTTATAACTATCACTATGCTCGGCTCCGAGGTCTCGCAAGCGCCGACATTAGGTAGTAGTTACTTCACCCGACCTGTATGCGGCAAGCAATTTCTGGCCTCTGGTCATGGTGGAATGGGTTATCAAGGGACAATGAACATATTTCAGTACCTGGTGAAGTAAATTAAGTTATCTAGCTACTATGTGCTGAAGGTTACATATATCACCGATGGAGGGTCCAGTGTCGTCCTCTTTATCTCCAAATGCCTGAGTTCTTTCCACAGTCGTCCTCTTTATCTCCAGATGTCGAGTTCTTTCCACAGCGATGTGTGCAATTAAGTTACCTCTTACATCTCTTCTTTGTTGCTGCTAGGGGTATCCCAAGATACAGGGGTCGCGATGCCCGGTGCCAACATTGTTACCCAGAACGATTTACTCATCGTCGGCCCAGGTGTGCTTGGGCGACTGGTAGCCAAGAAGTGGCTAAAGGTATGAATACCCGTGGCTAAAGAACCTCTTTCTGACATCAACCTGTTTAACATAATCATGTCTCGGCTAATCAAGCACTCAACCTCATCTTCTGTAGGAACATCCAGGATGCAAAGTTTATGGCCAGACCGCAAGCACAGACCATCACAGCGAGCTAACCGATATTGGCATCATTCCCTCCTTGAAGGGATCCACTATCTCTCAAAAGGCTCCATATGTTATCTTCTGCGCTCCTCCATCTCGTTCTGATGATTACCCCGGTGATTTGAGGTAAGCAAGTGTGATTGTAGTTATGGCTCCATGCAGTAGATTTGGTACCAATCTCCAGTTTGTGGTCATTGCCTGACGTCTGCGCTGTTTGGGTTGAGATCTCACATCCGCGTGAAACTGAATTCTTTGAAGTATGGAAGTTTAATTGCTGATATGAACCTTAGGGCACATGAACGATGAACCATATAGTGAACATTGGTTAAGATGAACACATTGACATAATGACCTTCATGTTGATGTATGTATGTATGGTCCACGATGGTGGCGTTAAAATTGAATCAAGCTGGTAGACAATCCGAGACAATGGCTGGTCAGATATTATGGAGATGGTCACTGTAGCAGTGTAATTTAATCTGTAGTAATGGATGTGTCAGATTTAATACTGGCAATGTCAGTATCATAGTGCTGTACGGAGTAGCAGAGGGAAATGTGTGGTGTAACATGGTTGAGCCAGGACTTTCTGGTCTTTTGGTTATTTGTAAATAAATTAAGTGATTTTATCTTGATTCTAATACATCTACATATGTACATATTGCTATGGGACTTCATACTGCCAAATTTTTTATTTTAGTTAACTATTGCATTTTGGATGTGCACTCTGATTGGAACAACTAACTCCACCAGGCCCTTAAGATTTTATGATTTATACCAGAAACTGTTCTTCTATGCAATAAGGATCTGTTATTACGAGTAATATATGCAGATGGGTGCCACCAACCTCTTTCTGATGTCAACACACCCCTGTGCATCATCACTTTGGTTAGTAGGATTTTTTTCCATTGTTAATGAATTACACTAGCTTTGTAGGGAAAATGCAAAGTTCTGCATCTCAATGAACTGGTAGAAAGTAACTAGACTAGTTTCGCTGTGATACTTTGCAGTGTGCATCTATCTTATGCTAAACAGATTGCATATCATGGGCATGTGATGTATCCTCATTTCAGAAAATGCATGCAGAGTGGCTGCCTCAAATTGGAGTGGAGAAGGTTCTTTCCTGTTTACGTCAAGTACTGCTCTTTATGACTGTAGCGACAACAGATTGTGCAATGAGGTATTACTGCTAGACTGCATATTCTGCATAGATCATAGGTGTCTACCAGTTGTTGCTCTTTTGGGTGATAAAAGCTCCGCTAAATGAAAAGAGAAATTTACACGTCTAATATAGTATGCAACTTCAGATTTGTTATAGTTTGGGAGTACAAGCATTTCTTAGTTTATTTTTGCAGATGAAGAATTTCTTACCTAGAAACACACAACTAGCTCCTAATATTTTCTTAATTTTATTTTAATTATTTTCACCATGTTTTTTCTCTTCATTGTGCAGGATTGTCCATCTATTCCAGTTGGCAGGGGTCCTCGTACTGATGTTCTTCTTAGAGCAGAAAATGTTGTTCTGGAGGCAGAAGGCTGTGTTCTCAGGCTAGCAGGACTATATATATCCTCCACCTATAAATATTGGTTATTTAAAATTGCAAGCATGAACACAGAGCTTTTATACTCCCTCCATACCAAAATATAAGATGTTTTTGCAGAGGTAGTACAATATAAGATGAATATAACTCATACAGTATTTCCTTGACTTAAACACACAAAATAGATAGAGGTGCTCACTATTTCTGGTTGAGGAAGGGAACACTGGACTCGCGACCAGACCATATTATCAATCAGATCCATTATGAGGTTAAATCATAGAAATTTACCCCAGATTCATCCTTTTATATTCTTTTTCAATCTTATCATAGCAAACGATCCTACTTTATTGATTTATCAAGCAAAGTACGTCAGATCAAACAAACAGAAACAACTTTATTGATTTATTAAGCAAAATATGTCACATCAATCAGCATCATGTGAGTTGTAATGTTATCTTATATATTCTCAGGATGCGGCGTCTCTTGCAATTGCCATAATGAAAAAGAGACCTCGGGGTCGTATATTTTTGGGCTGTGACAATAAGCCTCTTTCCAGGTTAGTGCTAAGCTGCTTGTTTTACATCAACTGGTATTCATCTAGCTCGATTCTGTCGGTGTGTCATGGCTCTACTGGTAGCTGAATGGGCAACTCATTCTTTCAATTAAAATGCATAAATTTGAACTTTGCAGGCAGGAAATAATGGACGCTGTTAACAAAAGTGGGAAGTTCGACACGGAATTCCAAGGTTTCACTGGTTAGTTTCGTTCCCGCTCCAGCGTGTGAAGTGTTTCGGTGCGCATATGTCACCATTTCTTGTAGTAATAATCTTGAATCCACCTTCTCTACAGGTACCAACGGTCCGTCGGGGAAAAGGATGGAGAATTCCAAAACCCGGGCCGATATCGGGTGGGAGCCCCAATACCCAAGCTTCACAGAGTTCCTCGGCGTCGACAGTTAATACCCGGTCGCACATGTTGAACAAATTCTTGTTACGCTGAGTGAATAGCAGCATCAAGGTGATCGTAGGGATGTGTCGTCGTACCACCGGGTTTTGTTGCCCCAGCACAGCAGTTTTAGAAACTTTGCAAACACTGCATAATAGTGTTGTAGCGGTGTATATTTGTTCTGCTAGGTGGTCATCCTCTGTTGGATTTCTGATACACTTGTCGCGTTCGTCTGTCTGCCCGTTTCCTTTCGGTCCGATGCTTGTATTTTTTCCCACGTTTCCAAGCACGTTTGTTCTGAACGTTTTTACCGATTTTGGTTTCCTGGTACAGCATGGCCTGAACTTTGGTTTGAGGTGCTTTTATAGGTCTTCATTGAAATCATTTGGTTGATACCAGTTGCTTTCCGTCAAACTGGTGGCACCACTCTGAACTGAAGTTTTGTCCGAAGCCACGTCTGAAGTGGAATTCCAATGCCTCCAGACAGTGACACCCCACCAACAACACAATAAAAAAAACTTGAAAAAATAGGAAATTATTTATACATGAGCACTTGCGAAATTGCCACAGGAATGATAATATGGTGGCAACCTTCCTTTTTTCTTTCCAACACCTGCAAGTTGCAGCATGGAGTGTAGTGAAACTCTGTTTTTTTTCCTTCTACATCTAGCACCTGACATGTGGGCCCCAGGGATGAAAGTGTTTACGCATGAACCTCTGCAAATCGCAACAGGAATGTAGTGGCAATCTTCCTCCTTTATTTTTCAACTCTCGCAAGTTGCAACTGGAGTGTAGCGAAACTTATAGTTGTTTTTTTTTTGCTGTTAGCCATCATCTGACGTGTGGGCCCCGGTGGCCATACGCCTGCCGACTGCCGTCCTGGGTGTTGGGCCGGCCTAGCCGCCCGCCCAGCTAGATAGCCGTGTGTTGCTCAAAAAAAAAAAGCTAGATAGCCGTGTTGGACCCGTGCGCCTGGGTGTCAGTGCTGCTGCCTAGTACTAGTAAACAAGTGATCTGCCTCCACCCCTCTCTCCCCTTTCTCCACAGTCGAAGCAACAGAGCAGAAACACACATCTCAATAAGATTCAGAGAGAGCATCTCTATCTGCCACTCTCCGTGGCAGAGGGGTTCGTCGCCATGGGGTCGGGATCTTGCTGCTGCATCGGCTGCGGCGGCAAGGACGACGACGGCGGCGGCGACGGGGGCGGCGTGGGGCTGGACCCCAAGGGGTTCCTGCTGGCCATGCTGATCGCCCTGGTGCTGGTCATGCTCTGCCACATGCCCAAGCCCCGCCGCAACAACTACGTCGTCTACCGCTGCTAGCCAGCCAGATGAGTCTCTCCGGCCGTTCATGGGGTGGTCGCGCGGATTGTCGAGGTTTCACCGTCGATCGCCGTGGATCGATGATGCCCAAGTAAACAAAAAGGTCCCGTTTCCTCTCCCTCTCACCCTGCTCTGCTCTGGTTCCATCATTGCTCAATCCTTTGTAATAAATAGGAACGTAATTAGCTGAGATTTACTGCTGCTGCTCTGAAGTTTGGCCGCTGCTGGTCCATGATACGTATAAATGCAGAAAGATCCTAGATCCATGCTTGTTCCCCTGCCTTTTTCTTTCTTGTGCACAAGAAAGAGAACCTTGTTCTGAGTTCTTCGTGGTTGCACCTTCTTTCTGTCTCTCCGGAATCCATGGTGTAGTTTGATTCAGTCTACAACTTCTTATTATTTTGATCTGATCTGATGACACACCCAACCTAGGAATGGACGAATGAATCAACCAAGCAAGAAAAAGAAGAAGAAGAAGAAGAAGAAGATGTTAATTAAAATGGGCCAAAGCGCACTTACCCCCCTATTTTATAGTGCTCCTGACCAGAGAAATGGATGCTGATGTTTTTGTTGTACGCCGATATGGCCTGGGAATTTGTTTTGTTCGGCACATGAATTATTGGTTTCGCGATGGAACCAAACTGCACACACATTCCCCGCCGCTTTCACACGCCTGCCTCAAGAAAAAAAGAGAGAGAATGGAGGCTGTGAAACGGCGACGCCGACGTGTGTTACTCTGTCCACACACGGGCACACCACACTACCATATGGCCTTTGGCGATTTATATTTCTATTATAAATAAAAATGCAACTTATCGATTCAGCCGCCATTTCTGACATGTTAGGTAATTGTTGCATATGCACCGTCCTTTTTCTAAAGATTTTTTCTAAGTGGCACGCACAATGCATACGTCAGATCGACGGAAAACACCTCGCTGTCGAGGGGAACGTCTTTCGCTGAAAGAACATTCCATCTCGATAATAAGACTGCAGCAGGCAGCCATCAGCGCGCGGAGACAGACATTTCACATTTGTGGCATATATATTTTCCTTGTCTTCTCTGTTGATGCATACACACCAATCAATCACGTACTTCGTCACAAGTCGCTGTTCCTTCCGCGGACGCATGCATTTCCGGCTTGCACACGAGCAAATCAAGCTGGATGACACACAGGGCCGACGATTCATGGCGCCTCGCCGTGCACCTTCAGCTGTCGGGTGTAGACAGGCGCCGTGCCGACCTGCCGACGTGCGGGACAACGCGGAGAGATCGAGCGCGTGCTCGGCAGTGCAGCTGTGCAGGCAGGGCAGCGGAGGAAACCGGCCGCCGCTTTTGCTCCTCCGGGAACCGGGAAAGATCTCGTCGTCGACCGCCGGCCCACGAGGAGGAGCCTCGGGATTCGGTTCGCCGGGGCCGATCCGGTGAAAACAAAAAGAATTTTGGACGCATCTAGGATCCAGTAGATATAGAAAAACTGAAAAGAGCAAAATAAACCGCCTACATGGCATGCACAAATCCGCAGTAAAATTGGAGAAAAAAAACTGAACAGCATAAGTTTAAGCCAACTCCACCGCGCGACCTTAAACGGACGTCCGCTTTGTTCGGATTTTATCTGTTTGGGGTGTCCATGGGTAGCAAAGCGAACATCCGCTTTATTCGGATTTTGTCTGTTTGGGGTGCCCGTGGGTAGCAAAACGGACATCCATGTTCGTGTGGGGTTGGACGCGCCCAACGCGGCTGACTACCCCAAATCGTCCGCCTGCTCGCTCGTCCCCGCCTTGTCGCGCCCGCCCGCCGACGCGCGCCGCCGCCTCGCCACGCCGCATGTGCGCCGCGCTCGCTCCCCGCCTGCTTGCCTGCCGCCCCGCACCCTCGCAGCAGCGCGCGCCCCCGCGGCCGTCTGGCCGCGCTCGCGCCCAGCCCCTGCCCTCGTCTGGCCGCGCGCGCCCCGCCCTGCCGCCCGCGAGCGCCCCCGCCCTCGCCTGGCCGCGCTCGCGTCGGCAGCCCCGCGCCCTAGCCGCCCCCCTGCCGTGCGCGCGCCCTCGCCTGTTCGCGCCCGCGCCGGCAGCCCCGCGCCCTACCCGCCCCCCTGCCGTGCCCCGCACCCCTGCCCCTCGCCTGGCCGCGTCCGCGCCGGCAGCCCCGCACCCTAGCCGCCCCCCTGCCGCGCCCGCGCCGGCGCCTTGCCGCCCCGCGCCTCGCAGCCCCGCGCGCCGCGCGAGCGCCCCGCCGCCCAGCGCACGCGCCCGCGCCCCGCCGCCCCGCGCCCTGCCGCCCCCGTACCGCCAGCGCCTCACCTCGCCCCGACCCTGCCTGCCTCGCGCCGCGCGTGCCCACCGCGCCGCCGCTCGGCCCGCGCTCGGCTCGCCCCGCCTCGCTCGCGCTCGCCTTGCCGCCGCTCGACTCGCCCTGCGCGCGCCTCACCTTGCCCCGCCCCCGCCGCGCCTCGCCCCGCTCGCACACGCCTCGCCGCCGGCCGCGCCTCGCCACGCTCGCCCACAACGGGAGCTGTCGGTGCTTGTCCACAGGCGGAGAGAGAAATGGAGGAGAGAGAGAGGTGGAGATGACACATGGGGCCGGGGGACATGCAGCGGACGAGGACGCCACAGAGACGTCAGTTTCGTGTCCGCTTTTACCCCAAAGCCAGCTCAAGTTTGGGTCGCGAATGGGGTCGAACGGACAGAAAACGGACAGAAAAATAAGATGGGGTCGCGCGATGGGTCGTCTCGTTTGTCCGTTTTACCCAAACGGACGGGGTCGGACAGGATGGGGTCGCACGGTGGAGTTGGCCTTAGAATTTTCGTAAGTCAGGTAACACCTGTCACTAACGGGAACCTTGGGGGTAAAAAATGGAATTCACTCTAAAAATAGTGTACATAGAATTGTTTCAAGTTTAAAAACATAGTGCACACAGAAGTTGTATGGTTTAAACTTTCACTAGGTTCATAGGGGGAAATCAACATCATCAATACCGTTTCTGGAATTATTTGTGTTACATTTTTTCTTTTTGCTATATATTTTCAAGTATTCACGATCCAAAATGCTTTGCAAAGAAGAGTGAAAGCCGCGAGACTCTTGAAGATCTGAAAACACGACAAAAAATTAATATATTTTTGGAAAAGAGCGAGCATTCATGATAAAAATGCATTCCCCCAAAAGACTGAAAACCAAGAAACTCTCGACAATTCGATGTGCCGCATCACTGTACAGCTCCAACCAACAAACCAACGCAGCCTGCAATGACAAAAATAAAATGGAGAAATGCAGACCAAACTAGCTCACCATTCACAAAACATAACCATGACGAGTTCACATAACATAACACGAGCAAAACTTGTCTGGATTGGACAACGACTGCATGTTGTACGCACGTACTGAACATCTTATTCTCATTACTCATCGTGACTCTGAGTCCATGTACACCTCAGGTTCAGACAGTGTGGTGATGGCTCTGATACAGATCACAGGAAACGACCCATCCATGTAGCAAAGCGGGACCATGCCAGGTCAATGGCTCCCTGATTCTTGAGAGCCTCAGGTGATGTGTTCATGAAGGCATGAGAGCATCCAGGGTATATGTGCACTTCATGTGCTACCCCACAAGACTTGAGCTTCTCCTCCAACGACTTGGCCGCCTGAAACATCACAGTAGCAATGCCATCTGTTTTTGTTTTTTATTATCTGATGAATTAGCAAGCTATTTTCTAGTTTCTAACTCCCTATGAAAACAAACAAGCCTCGATATTGTTCTATTAAATAATACCAATAACTAAGGTCAAAGAAGGTCTTACGGTCACATCAGCAAACCCGACATAAGCGTCGAGCTCCCCAAAATGAGCCTGGATTGGAGCAAGAGCCCTGGAAGGATCAGCAAGCTCCGACGATGGCGTCCCGTAAAAAGCAACAACAGCATCAACCTCCGGTACCAAAACTCCACTCGCGATTGCCAGGGCACCTCCCATGCAATAACCAGTAACACCAACCTAAGAACAATAGAAAAAAAATGTCAACCATAACTTACACGCTGTATTTCACCGGAACATAAACATGACATTATGTGTTAGGGTTGCGTTACCTCCATGAACCTAAATCGACTATTTCATAACAAGATCTTAGATATATCACTAATGGGCATAGCTTGCAAATTTGGCTAACCATCAGAATCGCGCAACAAGGGCTTACAAAATGACTACTTACATAACAGATTTTCATTGATGCATGCAAGGGAGGTAGCACACCAAATCTACCAAAAGATAAATGATCTGCGTGTCACCCACCAAGAATATATAATACAATTCAGATAAGGAAAAACAGATATACGAAATCTTGAAACGTTGGCAAAGGTAAAAGCTACCTTGGGTGATCCATTTTCCTTGAGCCATTTCACGGAGGCTTGAATGTCCTTGATTGCGCCCTGCCAGTCTAGCCCTTCCATCAGATGCCGAGCCTCGGCAGCATCCAGAGCGACCTTCCCACGGTACAAACTGCAAAAGAAAAGTGTAAACGCACAAAGCATTTGGGATTTGACCGAGCGATGATACTCCGAGCGGATCGGATAGCACTTTTTGAAGCATCCGCGTTTGCTAGTAGTCTATCTTGAACAAATGGTCGGGTGCAAAGAAAGAAGCACAAGACAGGATAGATCGCCATACTCTGGAACAAGCGCTCTGTATCCATGGCCGATTTGGGAGATGTGGGTGGCATGGTTCTTGACCTGGTTGTTGACCCCCCACCACTCTTGCAACACTACAACTCCAGGGGCATCCTGTTTGCCGACAACATAGGCATCGAAGGTCTGCAGATGTACAGCATCAGATCTGTTATATATAGCAGTAATCTAAGTTGCAATAAGGCATAGAGCAAAAGCACCAGGACTGTGTGACTGTGTCACTACGAGTGGCACAATGAAGTCATAATACTAGCACAAGCGTATAAATCTGAGCAATGACATCAATTTTATTTCTTTGCAAACAACAAATAAATAAAGCATCCCGTGTTACAGCACACAGCAGGTCACTGGATGGAGTGTATTAAATTCATCGGATACTTCAGCCAGTTCATCTAAACGTACGAACTGATGAAGAGAAACGGGCAATATATTTCAACACTCTCCTCAGCTAACTCATCAAAAAATCCGAACTAATGAATAGAGGCAGGCAAGGGAAGTGGATTTTTCCTAACTAGTTGTGCCCGCAACCCTGTATCCTGGCCCTCTATCTAAGGTCCTGTCCAATCAATCTTCTCCATCACGTTGTCAGCCATGCACTGCATTCTCTCGACCCACATGCATGCTGCGGCTATTCCTACTCCATGTGCATGTCGCCTCTTCAAACAAAATTACAAGATAAACAAATATGCCACTATTACTTTTAAATAAATTGTGCAAATTTAAATTCATTTATGTATTTGAATTTCTCAAGCTCAGCTCTACAAAACAAGTCCAATACCTATATATTTCAAATTAAATTATGGGCCCAAGATAATATTAAATTGTGTGTGGCTCAAAAAAGTTTCATAAACTTTTCATTAAAGTTCAGCCAAGCTATCTATAAATTCTTTGGTTCAAGATACATTTTCCAGCAAAGTTCTTTCATATTTGTAACAAAGTGCCGACCCACTATTCAGAAAATTCTTCAGCCCCTTATTCTGTTTATTTAGCACTTTGCACTAAAAAATTAAAGTTCTTCACTGTTTAAAGCAAAGTTTTAAAAAAATGTGTTTCAAATGTATCCAAGACTATACTTGTTCTAAAGAGCTTAGCGTCATGAGTTCAAATATGTAAAAAGCTTCGAAAACAAATTTTCGGTTTTAAAGATACATACCATCTAAATTGTCAAAAGAAAATGAAAAATGATGGAATTAGGCCATGCATGTGTCAGAACTTGCACAGGAAGAGAGAGAAAAGCCCATGCACATGCAATGGCTCACATCCCCATGGACCAGCAACGACACTGATTCGCATTGCGCGCTCAACTGGTTAGGATTCGCCGGCAATATATTTCTACAGAACTAGTGAACTCTGTAGCTGGAGGAGCCTCATTCGAGGCTCGAGGGAGGGAGGGAGGGAGGGAGAGAGAGGAGTCGCTCACCGTATCGTCTTGCTGGATCCGCACCTTCTGAAGCTCGCCGGCGACGGCCATGGCGGCTCGGGGACGGTAGCGGGTGCAGTGCAAGGAGGCGGGGAGGCGCTCCGCAGCAGTAGCCGCGCTAGCTGTGGTCTGTGGACATGGCCACGCCCAACTTGGCGTCTCCCTTTTCAAGCAAGCTAGGTGACTCGATCGGCACCACTTCGATCCTGGACCACGAACAGAGCACGACCTAGCAGGCTTGTTGTTGGTTGGCCATCAAGAAAAGCAGCTACCAGGTACCAGCGTAACGTTGAAGGGAAAAAGAGAAGATATGGACGTGACAACAGCAGCCTTTCCCAACTAAAAGGGGTTGAAAAGACCTAAATGAATGAATGAATGAATGATCTGCACTACACCAGAGTCAAATTTAACAATTTTGACCTCGGGATGAAATCAAATCATAGAATGAACTGCCCGTGAAACTATTTCACGCGGCTGACCTTTTTGTGTGGCGCCCGACACGCAGGCGCCACACCCTACTGTGCAGCGCCTACTTCTGGGGCGTTGCACCTCTGTCCACCGTGGCAGCCACTGGGCCCGCATCCAGCAGTGCAGCGCCTCAGAGCTAGGCGCCACACATGTAATGTGCAGCGCCTAGCCCTTAGGCGTTGCACTGGCTGTTACTAGTTGGCTGCCCCTCCTCCCCCACTCCCCCACCCCACACACCCCTACCCCCATAGCATCCGACCCGAGATTTGCCCCCTCTTCCCCTCTCTTCTCCTCTCAAATCCTCTCTCAAATCTTGCAAATTTGAAGATTTTGTCCCTGGATTTCAAACTCAAACCCTCCCTCAAGGTAATCTTCTCCAATCCCCTTGTTTTGATCCAAGTAATGTTAACAAATTGCTCATTTGTTGCTTGTTTGGGGAAACCCTAGTTTTGTATGGATCTAGAGATTTGCGTGGAGATGTGAGATGTTTGTTTGCCAATTTCCTATGATTAGGCTTGTTAGTATGTTAGGGTTATTCTTATGGGTGTTCTTATGTTGGTGCTAGGGTTAGGGTTGTTGTTTCATATGTATTTTAGGGTTTGTATTCCGTGTTAATCCTTGGATTATAACTCATGGAAGCAATGTTACGTCGTGTTGTTTGAATGCTTATAGGGATAGGAAGAACATGTGTGTTTGTTCATCATGGGGACAAAGACGCCTTCTTGAAAGGCAATATTGAACCAGACCCAGATGAGTTTGACATGGTGTTTGATAGTAGTCCTAGCTATGCGGAGCTCTTGCAACAAGTGAGGAAAGAGTTGAATTGGATGGACCCTAGTGATATCGTTGAGTTGGAGGGAAGGCATAATGTTGGTTTTGGAATGCACATCCGTTGAAAGACAATGTGTGTCAACTTGGAGTAACGTTGGGTTGCATACAAGGAGACGGTGGCTGAATCATTAGACAAGGCTCTTGAGTTATTTGCAACGAAGAAGGTTGATTCATATTTGCATTTGGGCTTGAACCGGAACCCCTCCCCTTTGGTTGCTAGTAGCCCCTCACCCTTGAAGCGAGATGAAATTGTTGAACCTCTTTTGACCCAATAAGCGAGGCCAACATTGAGCACGTTTCCAAACAACCAAAATGAAGCTTTACAAGAGGAGAATGATGAGTATGCGGATGATGACAATGAAGTTGATCTCCATGACAACAATGTGGGTGATCTCGACAAATATCATTTGCAAAATACAATGGACCATTCCATCCCTTATTCCCGTGGCTATGCATCGGATTCAGATGACGAAGGTCCCGATGAACAAGTTGATGAGGAGGGGTTCACGATGAAGGAGGCCAAAACTTTTGAGAAGGTATTCGGTCGTGATCATCGGACTACATTGTTCAAGGATGTTAGTTTCGCGGATGAAGCCGTGGTAGATGGTGGCCAAGGTATATCTCTTGGGGTTAGGCCAAGATCTCACCGTGATTTGGATGACGACAAGAACAGGATTGCTAAAGGGTCTAAGTTCTATACCTTCTTGGAATTGAAGATGTGGCTCGACAACTACTCGGTTACGAATTATCGTCCACACAAGGTGGTGAACTCGGACGTCAATGTGCGCTACACGGTTGCATGTGCATGTGAAGATGAAATATGTTCGTGGATTGTGCATGCAATACCATGGAAAGGAGGTCCCACTTGGCACGTAGTGAGTTGTGTGCAAACTCACATGTGTCGAGGCAAAAGGGTGGATGGCAAGATTGTGTCCCAAGACCACAGACAACTCACGTCTGAGTTCATCGCTTACAGGCACTCCAACTCAATATCCACACTTCCAACAATGAGCGTCCAACATGTCATTGACCTTGTGAAAGCCATCTTTCATTACAAGGTGAAGTACGTCAACGCATGGAAGGCGAAGCAAGCCGCATTTAAGATGTTGTATGGTACTTGGGAGGAAGCAAACAACCAAATCCCTAGGTTGTTGTTAGCCATGGCGCCACAAACCCGGGCATTGTTCATGTGGTCGAGCCTCATGGGAAAAACAACGATTCATGAAGAAGGGAAGTCCGAGTATTTGGCCGTGCTTTGTGGGCGTTCGAGCAATGCGTGAGGGCTTTCGAACACTGTAGGCCGGTCATCATCATTGATGGCACATTCTTGACTGGACAATACAAGGGCACCTTGTTGGTTGCGATAGCAAGTGATGCCAATAACCGGGTGAAAACCCACAACTTTGGTTGGGCGGCGGCGGTGCCCGGCTCCGTCACCTTCTTGAAGGCGCCGCTTTGGGTCCGCCGGGAGGTGGGACAGCTGCAGCGCGTTCTTGGAGTTCCTGATGACGACGGTTCTCTCTTTAGTGGTGTCGCTTCGCCATGGCGGTCGGCTGGTCCGGCTCTCGTGGTGATTGTGGTGCTCAACTCTTCGTCGTGTCTTCCTGGGGTGCTCCCGTTCAGAGAGGCTGGAGGTGGACGGCTTCGTCTTGCATGGAGTTTCAATAGAGATGTCAAGTCATGCCTGACCGACAGGTGCTACGCTTTGTCATGCCTGGTCGGCAGGTGCTATGCACGACAAATCTTCCAAAGACTTCAAGCTGTGTCGGCTGGTGGTACTTGGCAGCATGGTGCTGAGGTATATCAGTGGCGACCGCGACGTGCTCAGCCGTTTGCGCACAGGGAGGAAGTGCCGTTGGGCGCCGTGGTGGCGTCGACGATAGCTGGACCGAGCAAGGTTGATGCATCAGTACAGTTTTGAAAATGGAGCGGTGGCAGTTGGCGGCGGCGGCCTCTAAGTGCACGCCGGACCGGTTGGACCCATGCTCGGCAGGCGTCCTGGATGGGACCCCAGGTCTTAGATGTTAGGTTTGGCTGCGATGTCTGTTTGGTATTAGGCCCAGGCTATCTGCGCCCCTTCATCAACTGGATAGGTGTAGCGACAGTCTGTTGCTTAGACAGCGGCTTTAGTCTTACTGTTGTATTTCTTTGTAAGGTCTTGTGAGAATAATTAATAAAGTGGCCGTATGCATCACCCAGATGGAGAGACCGGGGGTCATCCTCCTTTTCTAAAAAAATACAGTCACCTCTATGAATGCGCACACACACTTTACTTTTATAAACACCCCCGAAAGACTGAGCCGGCATATCATCTTGAAATTTACAAAGTCACTATAGGCACCTCGTCGTTGACGAAAACGTCTTCTCCCACTAAATGTGCATCGCCTGAAATCCTAAAATAATTCCAGGAATAAATGCGAGCACCAGGACTTGAACCCTGGTGGACTGGGGATACTATAGTCCCTCTAACCATCCAACAACAGATTGGTTCGCAGGACGCTCTGAGCTGAGGCGACTGTTCTCTGCATCTTTTTCTTTTGCATGAGTGTTCTCTGCATCTGGGATCCAGTAGACAGAAAAACTAAAAAGAAAAAAAATACATCGCCTGCATGGCATGCACAAATCATCAGCACTAAAATCGGAGAAAAGGCTGAACCATGTAAAATGTGTCACAAACTTGCCCAAATCTAGTATAAATTGAGATTATTCGCTAAAGTCAGTTAATATCTGTCACAAATGTGAATCTTGGGGGTAAAAAATGGGATTCACTCTAAAAATAGTGTGCATAGATTTTGTTCCAAGTTTTGAAACATAGTGCACATAGAATTCGTCTCGCTTGAAATTTGACCAGGTCTATAGATTTGTGCCAAAAACCATTAATTTTCCGCCTTTTATTTTTGTAAAAAACACTAGTTAACGGCCTTGGCCGTTTAGTGACGAATATAGGTGGGTCCCACTTTTGGCAATGCAGCGTACCGGTTCACCGGCGACGTCGTTAGATAGAGGATTTGTATAGGTTTACAAAACACTCCCTACAATTTTATAAGTACACCCCTTTTTCAAAACTAAAAAAAGCAATCAGCCCCGTCGCCTGCCTCCTCGTTTCTTTTTTTTTTTTGCGAGGAAAACTTCCAATCTATTCATGCTTGCCTCCTCGTCTCTCCTTCCCGAAGGCTACCATCGACTGTGGTGGTGCTGCCCTTGCTGCTTGAGAGCCATGGCCGCCCGTGGAAGATGAGGGTGAGCAAGTTGGAGAAGAGCCAAGGCCTCCCATTGTCTTTGGGGTGTGGCGCCACCACTGAACTGGTGCCGTAACGAAACGCTATGGCTCAGTCAGCTGATCTTTTTGTGAGCGGCAACCCCCTTCATGGCCGTCGGATGTTATTTTCATCAAACGGCTCGAGAACAACCTCTACCTAGTCCAGTAATCCAGTTCTTGCGGAATAGTAGAAAACAACACCGTACGTGTCAAATGTGGATTGGCTGAAACAATACAATACAAGAGGATAAAAGACGACACAAAATTTCACAAAGCATCAATGGCCAGAAAATCCACTAACCCAAAATTAAAAACAAACATGCAGCTAAATTGCAGTTTTTTCTTCAAGAAAAAGACTTAACCGCCAACTTCAAAATTGATTTGTTGCTCACCCTTATAGCAACTCTAACAGACCCCGCAAAACACGCGGAACCGCAAAATTCCGACGAGTATGCGGGCTCGGCCCAATTTTTCGGTCAGAACAGAGCCCGCGTACTTGCCCGGCTCGTAAAAAAATTTGCCGCGGCCCGCAAACCACACGCCACGACCGCTATATCTACGGTTTCGCGGCGCGTTTGCGGGTCGAAACTCTATCCCCCACCGCCACCGAGCCATGCAATCCCCCACCCCCTTCTCCACATTTCTCGCCGCCGACGACCACCTCCCTGCCTCTAGCCGCCATGTGGGGCCGCATGTGGAGCTTCGGACGTGGCTCCTGCAGCAGATCCGACGGTGGAGGCGACCCCGAGTGCGAGCGGCGCGTCCGGTCGGACGGCGCGAGGAAGCGCGGGGCTAGGAAGTGGACCAACCGCGGCCTGTCGCTGCCGGCGAGCTTCCGCGTCCGCGAGACGGAGGAGTACGACCGCCGGCAAGCGTCCTTCTCCTCCGCGGTGAGATCTTCCTACGCCGGGAGCTCCTCTCTTCCGGCGCGGGCCTTCTCCCCGTGAAGAGGGAGTGGTCGAAGGAGCCGGAGGAGCCAGACGACTTCGAGTTCGTCCCCGTCAAGGAGGAGCCCGAGGAGCCCGCTCCTCTTGGCCGCCATGGAGTCATCGGGCCGGAAGACTTCGTCTCCGACGTCGACGTGGTTGCGGCCACCATTTGCCGAGCGGAGCGTGCGTGAGGAGGCGGAGCGCCGACGCCACGCGGAGGAGCTCGAAGACCTCCAGTGGCGACAGGCGGTCGCCGCCAACCTCGCCGCCAAGAAGAAGGACGAGGAGTGGCGCCGCATCCGCGAGGAGCAAGCCGCGAAGTACATCGACCTCTGCAGTTCCGACAAGGAGGATTGAGCTCCTCCAGGGCGTCGTCCATGGCCGCAACCTCGCCCGCCGTCAGATCTCCACCCCTCTAGTACTAGTATTACTGTAGTATGTAGCATGAACTTGTGTTTTGTAGTGTTTGATCATGTAAAATCTATGCAGTATGTGATGAACTACTCGTGTCAATGAGGTGTAATTTCTCCCGCGAAACTGTTTTTTCAAATTATGCAGTTTTAGATACTGTTTTTGTTCGGCTGTGTTAGTTTTCGACCCGCAAACGAGATCTTTGTCAAACTATAAACGCGTTTTGCGGATTAAGATTTTGCAGGGTCTGCTCTTAACTTGCCAACCCGCTCAAGCCTCAAGCCTTGGCTCACCTGGAACCGATTTTCACTGACGAGTCTTGTTTTCACCGTCAACTTGACCCCTCCTTACACGTGGGACCCACCAAGGAATAAAATATCCCTTTCTCTTCAACCCACTCCACACCACACATGACGCATGCGGCAGAGAGGATGCTTGTCGGACATCGAGAACATGTGTCTGACAAAAGTACCTGTTGGCCGCCTGCGGCCGCCTTCTCTCCACCTTCCAGTGCGTGAAGGTGGAGAGAGAAAGTGCGTGAGCATTCCGCCGGTGATCCGCATCCTCTCTCCACCTTCGTGTTTGAGCTCAGCGGCCAGTGCAGGAGGATTCCGACAGTGTCCATGCAGGCATTGAGCTCGTGGCCGATGAGGCGATGGTCATGGCACGTATCCGTGCAGGCGCCCTAAAGTTCGAGCATGAAGATTCTATACAAAGTACTCCCTCAGTAAAGAAATACTTTCTCCCTTCATACTGTAATGCATATAGATTTCTTTGGAAGTCAAATTTTAATTAATTTTATAGAGAAATAACAAATATATACAATATGAAAGTGTATCTAAGGATATGTATTTGGTATTCTAGATGTATATGTTTTTCTCTACAAACCTGACCTACAAAATTTGCCTTTTTGAAAAATGTATAGCACTACATGTAGAATGAACGGAGTATAAACATGATCTTCACTTATCATTTTGGTATTTGGACCCTAATAAGTGCCACACAGGTGACACGAACATATGACAACTTCGAATGTTTTTGATTGCAAATTCAGTGACGCGAGGATGACAACTTTATTTCCGGATGGCAAGTTTCAGTTTTTTTGTTTGTTTTTCCTTTCAAATAGCAACTTTAGTTGTAAAAAAATGTTAGGGCCAGATTGCTTCATGACACGCTGTGGCACTTGTGATTTGGGTATTTGTTTATAGAGGGAGTATTTTTTTTTTGCAACTTTTCTTCTGATTCCGTAGCGTAAATTGCATGCCTCCTAGAGCAGTCGAGGCTTGTGCAACTGGAGAGCTTTATTGGCACAGGGATGCATACAGCGACGGGCGACCGAAAGATATATATATTTTTTTTTGCGGGAGACCGAAAGATATAAAGGGGAGGATGGCCCCAAGAGCTGTCTCCCTGGCCTCTAGTCGTAGCGCCGGGCCGGAGTCCAGTGCGGCGGCGTAGGGCTGAAGTGGATGGACACGACGCGCGAGTCGAGCAGCTCGATGATGGCCGGGAGGGTGACGCAGCGGGGCGCCTTGTACTGGTTGATGGACGCGCCGTTGGAGACGGCGTCGTCCATGAGCTCCTCGAAGGTGCCTGGCCGTACGACCCGGATCTCGAGCGGCCCGATCGACCCGTCCACCGCCCGGCTCCGCCGGTACACCGCGTTCAGGGCCTCCTCCATCTCCAGGCAGCACCCGTCGAGGGTCTCCCTGTCAACCTCCGCCGCACCTCCCGCGGTCAGCAGCTCCCAGTAGACGACGTAGTGGCCCGGGATGCGCTCGGTGCACGCGCGGCTGGTGTACTCCGCCACGGACGCCCCGTGCAGGCGGAGCAGCTCCGCGGCCCGCTCCACGGCGCGCTGCAGCTCGGCCTCGTCGGTCTTGTCCGTCTCGACGGAGAGCAGCACGTTTTGGCGGCGTACGAACTGGAACTGCGGCGCGGCGTTGTGGAAGCCCGACACGCGGAGCACGTCGCCCACGCGGTACCGGTTCAGCCCGGTGTACGTGGTGACCACCACCTCGTACACCCGCCCGGCCTCCACGCGTCCGAGGTCCACGAGCTGCCTCGCGTCCGCCTCGCCGGTGGCCTCCTTGTCCACGGGGAGGAACTCGAAGTAGGCCAGGTTGGGCATGAGGGTGTAGGACACCTCGGACGGGTCGCACAGCGGGCGAAGGTTGATGCCCATGAAGCACTCGGAGGACGCGTACAAGGTGGACACCATCGGCAGGCCGCCGCCGTAGTGTTCTAGGGCCGGGACGTACTGCGCCATGGCGCCGGTGACGACGACGTCGAGGTACCGCGTGTTCGGCCAGATGCGCGTGACGATACCAGCCCAGTCACCCTTGCAGCACTCTTGCCGAACGAGGCGGGCGAGCTCGGGGTCCGGCCGGCGGAGGATGCCCGCAACTGCCTCGCGCACCGACGAGTCGATGATAACGCGCGGAATGAGCGCGCCGGCCTCGATGTCGTCGGCGAGCTGCTCCCAGTTGAGCTGGAGGAAGCGGATGGCGCGCAGGAGGCTGGCGGCGAACACGGCGCCGATGCGGAGCACTTCGTGGCGCCGGCACAGGCCGCACACCATCTGCGCGTACATACTTTGGAACGCGTCCGCGCAGAGCACGGCCGCCCTCGGGCTCGTGTAGTGGTGCTCTAAGGCGGGCCTGAAAATCTCGCTCTTGTAAACGCTGGTCAGGGCCGGCCACGCCGTCAGCCCACCGGGCGTCCTCGTCTCCGGCTTGACGAACATGAAGTAGAGCCCCTTCCCCTTGTCAGCCCCAGGGAAGTGCCTACATGTTTACAAGTTTACATTCATGGAGAAAAAACGTCTAACTCAGTGTGCTTTACAAGTTTACATCCATGGAGAAAAACGTCTAACTCAGTGTGCTGACTTACGAGTTGATGACGGCCGTGAGGAGGCCGACGATAAGCTGGCGTCGCCGGCCCTCATCCTCGATGTTGGGGATCAGCTTGGGCTCGCCGGCGGAGGTGCCGGAGCTGGTGAAGAAGTCGGTGACGGGGCTCGCCGACAGGACGGGCGATGTGTCCCCGTTGGCAATGCGCTGGATATATGGCTTCAGATCGTCGTACGACACCACGGGCACCTTGGCCCGGAAGGTGGCGCGGTCCGTGGGGCCGCCGCGGCTCCTGAGGTACTCCGTGCCGGCGTTCCGGGCGAGGATCTCGGCCAGCACGCGCTCCTGCACGGAGTCCACGTCCTTGGTCAAGCCCTCGAGGAGCTGGAGCTTCTCGGCGTCCTCCGCGCCAACAGCCATGGCCGCCATTGGCTCAATCTGGAACACAGCACGTGGTAGCAAGGAATGCTAGATCTAGCTAAAGAATGCGTTTGTGTAAAGAGTGCTAAGATGCAGAACGTGCGGCTCCACGTTGCAAAATGATTCGATCGCTTGCGGATGAGGAGAGGACCATGAAACGAGCGGCGGTGGGCAATGCCGAGAAGGCGAGAACTGCTCCCCGCGCACCACTCTGGCCAGCGAGCACTTTCGCAGTCTGCATCCACCTTGCACGGTCTCCCGGTCTATACAATCATCTTACAGTTTGCGTCGCTCTCTCTTTCATGTTACAGTCTGCATCACCTTGCACGGTCTCCCGGTCTATACAATCATGTTACAGTCTGCATCCACCTTCCACGGTCTCCCCATCTATACAATCATGTTACAACAACTCTTGCCGACTCTTAAAAAAATAAAAAATGATTCCACCAGAGTAAATTTAGTGAAGTAAACTTTTACTTCTTTATAGGTGGCTGCATCTAGCTGATCTCCTAAACTTAGTGAAGTATTTTTTTTCTACATAGGTTTTGTATCCTAGCAGCATGAAGTTTAAACACTTCACAATATACTACCTCCGTCATCGTCCTGATTTACTAGTCCTCGTCATATTTTGGGTTAAAGTTTGATCATATATGCATGTCCCCAGAAAATGTATTTTTGGATTCGTATTTTGATGCAGTTTTCAATGATATTATTGTTGCTACATATAACTTATATTTTATTAGTTAAAATCATGGTCAAAGTATGACCCAAAATGAGGGGAACTAGTAAACTAGGACAAAGGTGGTATATCATAAAAACATTCAAATTTAAACATGCATAATTAACATGACCGTTAATAAGCATATACTAGTTTCATCATCGCGATTTCAACATGTATAGTTCATAAAAAAGTCATCACTTCAAACAAAAAGTTTGATCCAAAATCACCACAAACATAGCATGGGTATGTTGTGGATCAAGCCAATCAATGACATGCACGAACTCAAACAATAGCATAAAGCAACATCTTCAATTTGATTGTAGTTGTGAGTTTGTGATCTTGACGTCCTCGTGCTTGCTTCGGTCACCTCCTCAATTTCGTCCTCATCGGCCACCTCCCCTTCTTCGACAACCTCCAATGATCCCAAATTGAATCATAATTGAGATCATCTAGCCCCATCGTAGCCGAGGACTCCAAAGACGCCAAGAATTCGGCCGTGTTTATCTCACACACTACGACAACAAAACCAACAAACTCTATCGTCATTTGGCCACCAACAATCATCGTCAAATTCATCGGCCAAAATGTACAATATGCTTTTTTTTTTTACTTTGTTGGCATTTCCTCGAGCACTTGGTGGCCGAGACCTTTCTTGCCGGCTGCGGCGGCCAGACATGCAGGAGTAGTGGTCGTAAGGGTGGTGGTGACGCTGCACGAGGTGCCAGACGTGTATGGTGGCCAAAGTGGCCTTCTTATTCTTATTCTTCTTCGCAGCCTCCTCTGCAATGGCCCTGACGCCGCGACCGTCAATTTCCTAGATCTCTTACCGCCGGTGGAAGCAGCGGGAGGGTGGCTGACCATCGCCAGAGAGGCAATCGCCGGCCTAGTGTCCATTGTCGCGGTTGGAGCCGGTGCTTGTGACAGGTTAAGCTTTTTCATCCCCAACCTATTTTTTAGCATGGGCGATGGTGCACGGGTGGTTTCTGGTGGCGACAAGCCAGAAGGGTTTTGGCTATCCATTCTGGTGACAGGTGCGGTCACCGGTGGTGACGATGGCGCATGGGGGAGGCAGCGGCAGAAAGGACGCAACCGCGAGGGCGGAAGAAAGAGGCGCACATCTTTTACTCGGCCACACAAGCGTCGCCGTCTCTAGGACGTGGGCTAGGCGGGGATAACCTTATTTCATCTTCAAGAAGCCGCCGCTGTCTCATCTTTTTGAACAGGACACAAACCTTAACAAAACTTAAAGAAGCACCTAAATACGAAGTCCTCCCGCATACAAGGGCCGGAATCCACCACGCACCAATGTCCCTAAGGCCACAGGAGACATGCCAGATCAGCGATGCCGTGACGGAAGGCAGAAACCCTAGCCGCCTTTCCTTGGGAGGAGAGATGAAGGGAGGAGAGATGCACCTTCGTGTTCTTTCTTGATCTTGACATGTTATGTTAAAAACTTTCTTCATGAAGTAAGTTGGTCAGGGATAGTCCAGAATCCAATTTGGCTCTAGGGAGCATATGCTCATGTGCGCCCAAAATGTATTTTGCCGCAAGTGTAAAAAAAAATAGATGTGTTCATTGTCACACCAAAATGCTATCTGCAAATTTTAAGGGCAGAAGCTTAAGCACTTTGACTTGTAAGAAAAAACAAGTCGAACGACAATTGTTACCTCTAAATGTTAAACTTAATTTTATTTTTTTTTGCATTGACAAAGCATGGCTATCCCGTTTCGGATGCAAATTATCATCCTTATTACACTAACATGAACATCTATAAAAAATCAGAATTTTTAATTTTTATTTATTACTTTATTTATTTTACTATTCATCCGAGAGCATATATATATATATATATATGCTCCCCAGAGCCAAAACGACACTCCCCAAGATAGTCACACTATACACTGACTATAGCATCCGAGAGATTCTGATTCCAACTCTTATTTATAATGTAGCATCAAGGGGAACATGCCAGCAATGAAAGGTAGAGCTAGCACCTAAAGAATATGTGTATGTATGCTGATGTGCAGGCTCTTCAGGCATCGCCGTCCAAGGGGCTGTGCGGACTGTGCGACCGCACAGGGCCTCCAAATTCCAAGGGCCCCCAGTTCTGGGCCAAGCTTATAGTTTGCTATAAAGCTATTTCCTTTGATTCGATGGTTTTGGGTCTGCCGGCCTGCTCTGACCCGAACCTCTCCTGAAATCACTCTCCATCAGTTATGTCGCTGCTTCGTTTCCAGTCTTCCAAAATCCCAAGTCCCGCTCGAGCGAATCTGCTTGGCTGGGCGGCAGAACTCCCACCATGAATTCGGGCAGAAAGCAGCCCTATCTTCTTGGTCAATAGGGGACAACACCGCCAATCACAGCAGAACGCAACCACTGGCTAAGCGGAAGGCTAAGGCCAGATCGATCGGAAGCTTTAATTTACGCATCAGTGACCAGTCCATGTACATCAGGTGCGGCAAGCCAAAGCAGATTTATGTTAGGTTATTTTCTTTCCAATAATTTAGTGACTAATGAGCATACGATAGATGTGCACTGGTTCTCTGGTTATTTAACAGATCGCTACATGATAATAGTTCTGCGGTTGAACTGTGTCTGGGGGGAGATAGTTGGTATATTAGATATTTTGTGAATATTGCACTAGCTCTATAATTTAATATAAGACGTCTTTTGACACTACAACAATGTCAAAATATATCTTATATTAAGTTGTGGAGGAAGTATATAATGTAAGCGAAAGTATGATTTAGTTGTAAGAATTTTTTCAGATTTTATAGCCCCATTTGCATTTCGCACTGGGGCCTCGAATTCCTGGATATGGCCCTGTCTTCAGGTATGCATAAACAAAACATGACCCGGGCCCTGGAAACACCACACTCCTCTATATGATACTTTGATCGGTCAAATGATCGGGAAGATTGCTGAACTAACCGCTGATGTGCAGGCTCTTCAGGAAAGGACTTGCAATATGGAAACACATTGTGCAAAGGTAGCTGAAAGCCAGACAATTATCCTTGATAAATTTGCAGGCAAATCAGAAGCACCCATTGCCGAATATAAAGTTTGATGATGCATATAAAGCTTTATTCGCCAAGTTGCTCTCAAGGTACATGAACTTAATATAGAGTGTAAAAAATTGCATGAAAAACTACCTGCTAAGCAGGACGATATCTTTGAACGTACTATAGAAATTGAGATTGGGATGAATAGATTCAATGCTTTACTAGGTCTATGGGATATTTTTTCCTCTATCCCAAAAAAATTATATGATAAACTCAATCTCGGTCCTTTTGTTATCAGTGAGATAAAATTAAATATGGATAGACTCAGAGGATATGGCTCAAGAGGCCTATACGTGGACATAAAGAGCACGTCTATGCTCCTTTGGAGTCTATGACATGGGCAGCAAAAGCAGGGGTAGGCCGCAATTATTTATCGCGTTCACTATGTTTTGAACCCTGAACCTCTGTGGTCACAAGTTTATGCACCTAACCAGTTCACCTGTAAGTTCAAACTAATGGGAAAAGGTGTGCTATGGCTATATGCCGATAGTTCCATTCACAGTCTCCATCACCAATGTTGGTGAAGGTATATATGGAAGATTATGTTTTTGTCGGAGTGGCGGTTCCCGCATGTCCTATAGTAATGTGGAGCAATGTTGATGCAGAGGTGTGGGGTTACACCTTTGTTATCCCAAAAGTGTTACACTCTTTGTCTCATAATATAAAATATTAAAGTAGAACTAATATGTTGCAATGTATGATACGACGAGCTATGTCGCAGCTAAACCGCTAGCTACACACTACAAAGTGAGTTCTACAAAAGATACTATAAAGAGAGAACAATTTCGCTCAAAGGAGAATTGGAGAAATGCAGGTACCAAAAACCTAGCCGAAGATAAGTTTTAACTTGTGTTCCGGCCATCCCATGGAGATCGGGCTCCTCCTATAAAAAGGCCTGGCTAGCTAACTCTCCAGCACAACATTGTATAGCTTGAAAATTCATTTCGTCAGCACATAGGGAAGAGAGAGATGGCAACAAGCTATGAAGCATCAAGGGTGCAACCCTGCCTCATGTTTTCTCTTTCTGGCCCGCCGATATGTATTGACTTTGGGTTTCAGTTGAACCCTGGGTGCATACGCTCCGTGTATAATGAGAGAATGGGTATCAACATCATCAAGATAAGCAACGTCACCGGCCAAGCCAAAACCCCGACGGGAAAGTTAATCCTGGAGCTGTCCCAGCAGCATGAGGGGCTCTTGCACGTCCGTTGCTGGGACAATAACAAATACTGGGTTGCTTAGCAACGCGTCCACGACGGCAGCGCTGCCTGGTTCGTCTACGGTGAGGCAGATGAACCGGAGGAGGACCTGGGCAAGCCGTCATGCACCTTCTTCTACTTGAGGCCTGCGGCTGCGTCTCCACCCTCTGTTTCAAAATAGATAAGCCAACTTTATACTAACTTTAATATAAAGTTAGTATAAAGTTGGCTTATTTATTTTGAAACAGAGGGAGTACCTTCTTTTGTTTGTTGTAGTCAGCATGTTAGTACTGCTCATTGACCCGTCCATCTATGGGCTAGCAATAAAAAGTTGCAAAACATGGTAAAAACATCGGTGCTCCAAAATGCTTTCAAAAATACATTTTTGGAGCATTGATTTTTTTGTCACGCCTTTCATAAATGTGATATCATGATGAACATTTACATGCACTTAGAAAATTTATCAAAGTTTACCAAAAAGAATCAGAACTATTTGGTTTTCTTTTATTGTTGATCCGAGCTCATTTGAGCTTGAGCTCAGATACTCCCTGTCCGTTTTCCTCTATCTTTCTATCAAAAGATACTACATTATCTGGACATGAACCTTATGCAGCGTATAATTCTCAGTATACAACTCATGTTTGGTGGTATAGCAAAAGGTCATTATAAATCCTCTCTCACTTATTCCGTAGTGTCACTAAGGTATCCCCCCCCCCCCCCCTTTTTAATTTGGTACGCACACCGATGTTGATGACAATCAAAACATGTTGTACAATAGAAAACTTTATGTTTCAGTTTGACCTTTCTAATTCTCATCTAGATGAGAACTGACAAAGTCTTATCTAATTCCGACACCTTTCAATTTTATGTGTATATTAATGCAGTTTTTCTTCTTTTTTTTGTTCGATTGATTTATGCTTCTTTTTTTTAGATTTTTTAACTTTAGGTGTATATTCATGCGTCGTTTACGTAGTTGCATGAGTTTGTATGATTCTGTGGTATGCAAATTGAGGTGTTCAATTGTGAGAAGAAAAATTTGAGACATGACCGGTTAGTGCTCGCGGACGCGCCCAGGTAATGTTCGCGGGCGTTTGTGCTGGAATTTAGTTTATTTTGGGCAGCTCAATAACTATTTCAGAAATTCCTAATAAATCCTAGAGGCCCACTTACCCCATTTGTGCAAGGCAAGAGATACTACTAAAGTTTAGTCCCACATTGCTAGTTTAGTGGGAGTTGGACCTCCTTATAAGGGACGTTCTTTCCCCACTTGTACGAGCATGAGAACAAGAGGGATATCCACGCGCGCTCCTCCTCCGCCGCACGCCCCGACGCGACGCGCCACGACGCGACGCGGGTTGCGGGAATGAGCCGAGCCGATATCTAAATTTTTGCCACGCACGACGGGTATACGAAAGGTCACGTGAGAGTTGAAATGTTTTCTGTAGTGGACACTGAATTCGAACGGCGCGCCTCTTCGGCCGCTGCCTGTTCGCTTCGTCTCCCTTTGTTGCTTCACCTCCCGCCGCAGCCTCTTCGCGTCCTTCTCCTGTGCCTATATAAGAGAGGTCGCTCCTCTCCAGATAGACACAACAGAAGCTCCTCTTCCTCTCGCCACAAAGTTCCGACCACTGCGCTGCTGCTACGTTCTTCCCCATCCCGTCTTGCGGCGTGCACCGCAGGTCGGGACAGTAGGCCTCCGAAACCGCACCTTTTGAGTCCTGTACGGGAGAAGGGTGACAAGGTTTTTGGGGAGCGCTCAGCGTGACTACTGGCTGCTTCATCACGGACGATCCGGTCGCCAACGACTACTTCCCCGACGATGACTTCTTCCCCGACGTCCACGACCTCCTCGACGACATGGCAGGCGAGGACACCGACCCCAAGTCTAGTGCTTCTGCTGCTGCTGTCCCGTACGTGTTCTTCTCTTTCCTGTTAAAGGTTATGCTGCAGTTCCTTGTTCTAGTCCTTGTCCTACACATGATAGGTTCTACTTCATATATGCTACTTGGTATACTATCTGCTTTAGATATGATAGGCTACGGTTCATATATGTAGAAGCTATTTACCTTCTCTTTGTCAGAACGCATGACTTGTTTTATCTCTACTATATTAGTCATGCTTTATCTAGTATTTCTATTAATAAAATCATTTGGTAAATTGCTCATATTTCCAACAATCCAAAAACCTTATCATAGGCAATTTACCCCAAGTGGTTTTGCTGCTTCCATGAGACCTCCTATGTTTGAGGGTATCCACTATAAGAGGTGGCGCGTGAGAGCAGTCTTATGGTTTCAAACCATGAGTTGCTATGACACCACTCTCGGCAAACCTGAAGGAGAGCTTGATGCTCAACAGGCACAAGCTTTTCAGAAAATGGATACTCTGTTTAAGGCTGCTCTCTTGAGTGTTCTTGGTGAGAACATAGTTGATACTTATGCGTCAATTGATAATGGAAAAGATATGTGTGATGCACTCGAGGCCAAGTTTGGGGTCTCGGATGCTGGCACTGAGCTGTACATCATGGAGCAATTCTATGATTACAGGATGACTGAAGAGCGCTCCGTGGTTGAGCAAGCTCATGAGATACAGTCATTTGCTAGAGAACTTGAGCACTTCAGTTGTATGCTACCGGACAAGTTTGTTGCCGGAGGTATCATCACTAAGCTTCCTCCTTCATGGAGGAACTTTGCTACCTTGCTGAAGCATAAGAGGCAGGAGTTTTCCGTCCCGGATCTCATCGGCACTCTTGATGTGGAAGAAAAGGCGAGAGCAAAGGACACACGTGCTCGAGGTATTGAGGGAAGATCTAGTGCCAATGTGGTACAGAAGCAGAACTTCCAGCCCAACAAGTTCAAGAACAAGGGCAAGTTTGATGGAAAAGCAAAGTTTGATGGGAAGAACAAGGCTGTGCAACACATGAACTTCAAGAAGAAGAATGGCAAGAAGAAATGTGCTTGTCATGTGTGTGGGGATCCTGATCATTGGGCTCCTAGTTGCCCTAATCGCTATGACAAGCGTCATCCTGGGAAAGGCGGCAAGACCGCTAATGTTGTCATTGGAGACACTGACATGAAGGATGTTGGGTATGGTATATTTCCCACTATTCTTTCAGTATGTCATTCTCCTGACTGGTTAATTGACACGGGTGCTAATGTGCATGTATGCGTTGATATTTCCATGTTCTCGTCTTATCAGACCACAAGGACTTCAACCGTGCTGATGGGCACTGGTTCAAGTGCTTCTGTTTGTGGTGTTGGTACGGTCGATCTGAAGTTTACTTCGGGGAAGATCGTGCGGCTGAAGAACGTGCATTATGTCCCCTCCGTCAATAAAAATCTTGTTAGCGGATCTCTCCTGTGTAGAGATGGCTACAAGCTTGTCTTTGAGTAGAATAAATTTGTAATATCCAAGTATGGAACCTTTGTTGGTAAAGGCTATGAGTCAGGAGGCTTGTTTCGTTTATCCTTATCAGACGTTTGCAATAAAGTTGTTAATTATATTTGCAACAATAGTGAATCCAATGTGTGGCATTCACGTCTTTGTCATGTTAACTTTGGTTGCATGTCGCGACTAGCGAAGTTGAACTTAATCCCTAGTTTCCCCACCGTCAAGGGATCTAAGTGTCAAGTGTGTGTGCAAGCTAAGCAACCTCGTAAGTCTCACACGACTGCGAAAATAAGAAATCTTGCACCACTAGAGCTCATACATTCAGATCTATGTGAAATGAATGGTGTGTTGACAAAAGGTGGAAAGAAATATTTCATGACGTTAATTGATGACTCCACTAGATACTGCCGTGTGCATCTTCTGAAATCTAAGGATGAGGCTTTGAACTTTTTCAAGATCTATAAAGCTGAAGTGGAAAACCAACTTGATCAAAAAATCAAGAGGCTTAGGTCCGACCGTGGTGGAGAGTATTTTTCCAATGAGTTTGATGCTTTTTGTGCGGAACATGGTATAATCCATGAGATGACTCCTCCCTACTCACCTCAGTCAAATGGGGTGGCCGAAAGAAAGAACTGTACTCTAACTGATTTGGTTAACGCCATGTTAGATACATCGGGTCTCTCCAAGGCATGGTGGGGGGAGGCGATATTGACAGCATGTCATGTCCGGAACCGAGTCCCCACAAAGAACAAAGAGATAACTCCATTCGAGGAATGGGAGAAGAAAAGGTTAAAACTCTCTTATCTGCGAACATGGGGTTGTTTGGGAAAGTCAATGCTCCAATTTCAAAGAAGCGGAAGCTTGGACCAAAGACTGTGGATTGTGTTTTCCTGGGATATGCTTTTCATAGCATTGGCTATAGATTCTTGGTTGTAAAATCTGAGGTCCCTGACATGCATGTCGGTAAGATCATGGAGTCGAATGATGCAACTTTCTTTGAAGATATCTTTCCCATGAAGGATATGGCTACCTCATCTAATCAGGAGATGCCTAATTCATCGAATCAGGAACCAGTTACAATTACTAAACCTGCCATTTCGATAGAACACTTTGCAAGTCCGATGGAGGAGAACAATGAAGTTCCTACTAGGAGCAAGAGACAAAGGATTGCAAAGTCCTTTGGTGATGATTTTCTTGTGTATCTCATAGATGACACTCCCAGTTCTATTTCAGAGGCCTATGCATCTGAAGATGCTGACTACTGGAAGGAAGCGGTTCGTAGCGAGATGGATTCCATCTTGGCGAATGAAACCTGGGAGATAACTGATCGTCCTTATGGGTGCAAACCTATAGGATGCAAATGGGTATTCAAGAAGAAGCTTAGGCCTGATGGTACTATTGAGAAGTACAAGGCTCGGCTCATGGCTAAGGGTTATACCCAAAAGGAAGGTGAAGACTTCTTTGATACTTACTCACCTGTGGCTCGACTGACCACTACTCGAGTTCTACTTTCACTAGCTGCCTCACATGGTCTTCTCGTTCATCAAATGGATGTTAAGACTGCTTTCCTAAATGGAGAGTTGGACGAGGAAATTTATATGGAACGACCAGATGGGTTTGTACTAGATGGTCAGGAAGGGAAAGTGTGCAAGTTGCTGAAGTCTTTGTACGGACTTAAGCAAGCACCCAAACAGTGGCATGAGAAGTTTGAAAGAACTTTAACAGCTGTAGGCTTTGTTGTGAATGAAGCTGACAAATGTGTGTACTATCGCCATGGTGGGGGCGAGGGAGTCATCCTGTGCTTGTATGTTGATGACATACTGATTTTCGGAACAAATCTGAATGTTATTAAGGAGGTCAAGGATTTCCTATCTCGTTGTTTTGAGATGAAGGATTTAGGAGTGGCTGATGTCATTCTGAACATCAAGTTGTTGGGAGACGATGATGATGGGATTACATTGCTTCAATCTCACTATGTGAAAAAGATCTTGAGTCGCTTTGGCTATAGTGACTGCAAGCCCTCTCCAACACCATATGATGCGAGTGTGTTACTTCGAAAGAATTGAAGAATTGCTAGAGATCAATTGAAATATTCTCAGATTATTGGCTCGCTTATGTACTTAGCAAGTGCTACAAGACCTGATATCTCTTTTGCTGTTAGCACACTGAGTCGGTTTGTCTCAAAACCAGGAGATGTGCATTGGAAAGCTCTAGAGAGAGTTTTGCGTTATTTGAAAGGCACTGCCAATTATGTAATTCACTACACCGGGCACCCAAAGGTGCTTGAAGGGTATAGTGACTCAAACTGGATCTCAGATGCTGATGAGATAAAGGCCACAAGCGGTTATGTATTCACTCATGGAGGGATATCCATGCGCACTCCTCCTCCGCCTCCCGCCGCGCCACGTCATGACGCGACGCGACGCGACGTGACACGGGTTGCGGGAATGAGCCGAGCCGATATCTAAATTTTTGCCACGCACGACACTGAATTCGAACGGCGCGCCTCTTCGCTCCTCTTCAGAGAGACACAACAGAAGCTCCTCTTCCTCTCGCCACAAAGTTCCGACCACTGCGCTGCTGCTACGTTCTTCCCCATCCCGTCTTGCGGCATGCTCCGCAGGTCGGGACAGTAGGCCTCTGAAACCGCACCTTTTGAGTCCTGTACGGGAGAAGGGTGACAAGGTTTTTGGGGAGCGCTCAGCGCGACTACTGGCTGCTTCATCACGGACGATCCGGTCGCCAACGACTACTTCCCCGACGACGACTTCTTCCCCGACGTCCACGACCTCCTCGACGACATGGCAGGCGAGGACACCGACCCCAAGTCTAGCGCTTCTGCTGCTGCTGTCCCGTACGTGTTCTTCTCTTTCCTGTTAAAGGTTATGCTGCAGTTCCTTGTTCTAGTCCTTGTCCTACACATGATAGGTTCTACTTCATATATGCTACTTGGTATACTATCTGCTTTAGATATGATAGGCTACGGTTCATATATGTAGAAGCTATTTACCTTCTCTTTGTCAGAACGCATGACTTGTTTTATCTCTACTATATTAGTCATGCTTTATCTAGTATTTCTATTAATAAAATCATTTGGTAAATTGCTCATATTTCCAACAATCCAAAATCCTTATCATAGGCAATTTACCCCAAGTGGTTTTGCTGCTTCCATGAGACCTCCTATGTTTGAGGGTATCCACTATAAGAGGTGGCGCGTGAGAGCAGTCTTATGGTTTCAACCATGAGTTGCTATGACGCCACTCTCGGCAAACCTGAAGGAGAGCTTGATGCTCAACAGGCACAAGCTTTTCAGAAAATGGATACTCTGTTTAAGGCTGCTCTCTTGAGTGTTCTTGGTGAGAACATAGTTGATGCTTATGCGTCAATTGATAATGGAAAAGATATGTGGGATGCACTCGAGGCCAAGTTTGGGGTCTCGGATGCTGGCACTGAGCTGTACATCATGGAGCAATTCTATGATTACAGGATGACTGAAGAGCGCTCCGTGGTTGAGCAAGCTCATGAGATACAGTCATTTGCTAGAGAACTTGAGCACTTCAGTTGTATGCTACCGGACAAGTTTGTTGCCGGAGGTATCATCACTAAGCTTCCTCCTTCATGGAGGAACTTTGCTACCTTGCTGAAGCATAAGAGGCAGGAGTTTTCCGTCCCGGATCTCATTGGCACTCTTGATGTGGAAGAAAAGGCGAGAGCAAAGGACACACGTGCTCGAGGTATTGAGGGAGGATCTAGTGCCAATGTGGTACAGAAGCAGAACTTCCAGCCCTACAAGTTCAAGAACAAGGGCAAGTTTGATGGAAAAGCAAAGTTTGATGGGAAGAACAAGGCTGTGCAACACACGAACTTCAAGAAGAAGATTGGCAAGAAGAAAGGTGCTTGTCATGTGTGTGGGGATCCTGATCATTGGGCTCCTAGTTGCCCTAATCGCTATGACAAGCGTCATCCTGGGAAAGGCGGCAAGACCGCTAATGTTGTCATTGGAGACACTGACATGAAGGATGCTGGGTATGGTATATTTCCCACTATTCTTTCAGTATGTCATTCTCCTGATTGGTTATTTGACACGGGTGCTAATGTGCATGTATGCGTTGATATTTCCTTGTTTTCGTCTTATCAGACCGCAGGGACTTCAACCGTGCTGATGGGCAACGGTTCAAGTGCTTCTGTTCATGGTGTTGGCACGGTCGATCTGAAGTTTACTTCGGGGAAGATCGTGCAGCTGAAGAACGTGCATTATGTCCCCTCCGTCAATAAAAATCTTGTTAGCGGATCTCTTCTGTGTAGAGATGGCTACAAGCTTGTCTTTGAGTCGAATAAATTTATAATATCCAAGTATTAAACCTTTGTTGGTAAAGGCTATGAGTCAGGAGGCTTGTTTCGTTTATCCTTATCAGACGTTTGCAATAAAGTTGTTAATCATATTTGCAACAATAGTGAATTCAATGTGTGGCATTCACATCTTTGTCATGTTAACTTTGGTTGCATGTCGCGACTAGCGAAGTTGAACTTAATCCCTAGTTTCACCACCGTCAAGGGTGTTGGAAATATGCCCTAGAGGCAATAATAAAAGCATTATTATTATATTTCCTTGTTCATGATAATTGTCTTTGTTCATGCTATAATTGTGTTATCCGGAAATCGTAATACATGTGTGAATTACAGACACCAACATGTCCCTAGTAAGCCTCTAGTTGACTAGCTTGTTGATCAAAAGATAGTCATGGTTTCCTGACTATGGACATTGGATGTCATTGATAACGAGATCACATCATTAGGAGAATGATGTGATGGACGAGACCCAATCCTAAACATAGCATAAGATCGTATAGTTCGTTGGCTAGAGTTTTTCCAATGTCAAGTATCCTTTCCTTAGACCATGAGATCGTGTAACTCCCGGATGTCGTAGGAGTGCTTTGGGTATACCAAACGTCACAACGTAACTGGGTGACTATAAAGGTAGACTACGGGTATCTCCGAAAGTGTCTGTTGGGTTGACACGGATCAAGACTGGGATTTGTCACTCCGTATGACGGAGAGGTATCACTGGGCCCACTCGGTAATGCATCATCATAATGAGCTCAAAGTGACCAAGTGTCTGGTCACGGGATCATGCATTACGGTACGAGTAAAGTGACTTGCCGGTAACGAGATTGAACGAGGTATTGGGATACCGACGATCGAATCTCGGGCAAGTAACATATCGATTGACAAAGGGAATTGCATACGGGGTTGCTTGAATCCTCGACATCGTGGTTCATCCGATGAGATCATCGTGGAGTATGTGGGAGCCAACATGGGTATCCAGATCCCGCTGTTGGTTATTGACCGGAGAGTCGTCTCGGTCATGTCTGCCTGTCTCCCAAACCCGTAGGGTCTACACACTTAAGGTTCGGTGACGCTAGGGTTGTAGGGATATGTATATGCAGTAACCCGAATGTTGTTCGGAGTCCCAGATGAGATCCCGAACGTCACGAGGAGTTCCGGAATGGTCCGGAGGTAAAGAATTATATATAGGAAGTGCTGTTTCGACCATCGGAACAAGTTTCGGGGTCACCAGTATTGTACCGGGACCACCGGAAGGGTCCCGGGGGCCCACCGGGTGGGGCCACCTGCCCCGGGGGGCCACATGGGCTGTAGGGGGTGCGCCTTGGCCTACATGGGCCAAGGGCACCAGCCCCAAGAGGCCCATGCGCCTAGGGTTCCAAAAGGGGAAGAGTCCCACAAGTGGAAGGCCCCCCCTAGGTGCCTTGGGGGGGGGGGAGGGAAACCTCCCTTGGCCGCCGCCCCTAGGAGATTGGATCTCCTAGGCCGGCGCCCCCCCCTTGGCCCTCCTATATATAGTGGGGGAAGGAGGGCTTTTTGATACACGCCTTTGGTTGCCTCCTTCTCCCTCTCCAACACCTCCTCCTCCTCCATAGTGTTGAGGCTCGCGGTGGCTATCGTTATGTTCTCACCCTCACTGATGACTTGAGTAGATATGGGTATATCTACTTAATGAAACACAAGTCTGAAACCTTTGAAAAGTTCAAGGAATTTCAGAGTGAGGTTGAGAATCAACGTGACAGGAAAATCAAGTTTCTACGATCAGATCGTGGAGGAGAATACTTGAGTCACGAATTTGGCACACACTTAAGAAAATGTGGAATAGTTTCACAACTCACGCCGCCTGGAACACCTCAGCGTAATGGTGTGTCCGAACGTCGTAATCGCACTCTATTAGATATGGTGCGATCTATGATGTCTCTTACCGATTTACCGCTATCTTTTTGGGGCTATGCTTTAGAGACTGCCGCATTCACTTTAAATAGGGCTCCGTCGAAATCCGTTGAGACGACACCGTATGAATTATGGTTTGGGAAGAAACCTAAGCTATCGTTACTAAAAGTTTGGGGATGCGATGCTTATGTCAAGAAACTTCAACCTGAAAAGCTCGAACCCAAGTCGGAAAAATGCGTCTTCATAGGATACCCTAAAGAAACTATTGGGTATACCTTCTACCTCAGATCCGAAGGCAAGATCTTTGTTGCCAAGAATGGATCCTTTCTAGAGAAAGAGTTTCTCTCGAAAGAAGTAAGTGGGAGGAAAGTAGAACTTGATGAAGTATTACCTCTTGAACCGGAAAATGGCGAAACTCAAGAAAATGTTCCTGAGGTGCCTGCACCGACTAGAGAGGAAGTTAATGATGATGATCATGAAACTACGGATCAAGTTGCTACTAAAATTCGAAGGTCCACAAGGACACGTTCCGCACCAGAGTGGTACGGCAACCCTGTCTTGGAAATCATGTTGTTAGACAACGGTGAACCTTCGAACTATGAAGAAGCGATGGCGGGCCCGGATTTCGACAAATGGCTAGAAGCCATGAAATCCGAGATAGGATCCATGTATGAAAACGAAGTATGGACTTTGACTGACTTGCCCGTTGAGCGGCGAGCCATAGAAAATAAATGGATCTTTAAGAAGAAGACAAACGCGGATGGTAATGTGACCATCTATAAAGCTCGGCTTGTCGCTAAGGGTTATCGAGAAGTTCAAGGGGTTGACTACGATGAGACTTTCTCACCGGTAGCGAAGCTAAAGTCCGTGCGAATCATGTTAGCAATTGGCGCATTCTACGATTATGAGATATGGCAAATGGACGTCAAAACGACATTCCCTAATGGTTTCCTTAAGGAAGAATTGTATATGATGCAGCCGGAAGGTTTTGTCGGTCCTAAGAATGCTGACAAGGTGTGCAAGCTCCAACGCTCGATTTATGGGCTGGTCCAAGCATCTCGGAGTTGGAACATTTGCTTTGATGAGATGATCAAAGCGTTTGGGTTTACGCAGACTTATGGAGAAGCCTGCGTTTACAAGAAAGTGAGTGGGAGCTCTGTAGCATTTCTAATATTATATGTAGATGATATACTTTTGATGAAAAATGATATAGAACTCTTGGACAGCATTAAGGCCTACTTGAATAAGAGTTTTTCAATGAAGGACCTTGGAGAAGCTGCTTATATATTAGGCATCAAGATCTATAGAGATAGATCAAGACGCCTCATAGGTCTTTCACAAAGCACATACCTTGATAAGATATTGAAGAAGTTCAATATGGATCAATCTAAGAAGGGGTTCTTGCCTGTGTTACAAGGTATGAAATTGAGCTCAGCTCAATGTCCGACCACGGCAGAAGATATAGAAGAGATGAGTGTCATCCCCTATGCCTCAGCCATATGTTCTATTATGTATGCCATGCTGTGTACCAGACCTGATGTAAACCTTGCCGTAAGTTTGGTAGGAAGGTACCAAAGTAATCCCGGCAAGGAACACTGGACAGCGGTCAAGAATATCCTGAAGTACCTGAAAAGGACTAAGGAAATGTTTCTCGTTTATGGAGGTGACGAAGAGCTCGTCGTAAAGGGTTACGTCGACGCTAGCTTCGACACAGATCTGGATGACTCTAAGTCACAAACCGGATACGTGTATATTTTGAATGGTGGGGCAGTAAGCTGGTGCAGTTGCAAGCAGAGCGTCGTGGCGGGATCTACATGTGAAGCGGAGTACATGGCAGCCTCGGAGGCAGCACATGAAGCAATTTGGGTGAAGGAGTTCATCACCGACCTAGGAGTCATACCCAATGCGTCGGGGCCAATCAAACTCTTCTGTGACAACACTGGAGCTATTGCACTTGCCAAGGAGCCCAGGTTTCACAAGAAGACAAGACACATCAAGCGTCGCTTCAACTCCATTCGTGAAAATGTTCAAGATGGAGACATAGATATTTGTAAAGTACATACGGACCTGAATGTAGCAGATCCGTTGACTAAACCTCTCCCTAGGGCAAAACATGATCAACACCAGAATTCCATGGGTGTTCGATTCATCACAATGTAACTAGATTATTGACTCTAGTGCAAGTGGGAGACTGTTGGAAATATGCCCTAGAGAATATAATAAAAGCATTATTATTATATTTCCTTGTTCATGATATTTGTCTTTATTCATGCTATAATTGTGTTATCCGGAAATCGTAATACATGTGTGAATAACAGACACCAACATGTCCCTAGTAAGCCTCTAGTTGACTAGCTCGTTGATCAAAAGATAGTCATGGTTTCCTGACTATGGACATTGGATGTCATTGATAACGAGATCACATCATTAGGAGAATGATGTGATGGACGAGACCCAATCCTAAACATAGCATAAGATCGTATAGTTCGTTGGCTAGAGTTTTTCCAATGTCAAGTATCCTTTCCTTAGACCATGAGATCGTGTAACTCCCGGATGTCGTAGGAGTGCTTTGGGTATACCAAACGTCACAACGTAACTGGGTGACTATAAAGGTAGACTACGGGTATCTCCGAAAGTGTCTGTTGGGTTGACACGGATCAAGACTGGGATTTGTCACTCCGTATGACGGAGAGGTATCACTGGGCCCACTCGGTAATGCATCATCATAATGAGCTCAAAGTGACCAAGTGTCTGGTCACGGGATCATGCATTACGGTACGAGTAAAGTGACTTGCCGGTAACGAGATTGAACGAGGTATTGGGATACCGACGATCGAATCTCGGGCAAGTAACATATCGATTGACAAAGGGAATTGCATACGGGGTTGCTTGAATCCTCGACATCGTGGTTCATCCGATGAGATCATCGAGGAGCATGTGGGAGCCAACATGGGTATCCAGATCCCGCTGTTGGTTATTGACCGGAGAGTCGTCTCGGTCATGTCTGCATGTCTCCCGAACCCGTAGGGTCTACACACTTAAGGTTCGGTGACGCTAGGGTTGTAGGATATGTATATGCAGTAACCCGAATGTTGTTCGGAGTCCCGGATGAGATCCCAGACGTCACGAGGAGTTCCGGAATGGTCCGGAGGTAAAGAATTATATATAGGAAGTGCTGTTTCGGCCATCGGGACAAGTTTCGGGTCACCGGTATTGTACCGGGACCACCGGAAGGGTCCCGGGGGTCCCACCGGGTGGGGCCACCTGCCCCGGGGGGCCACATGGGCTGTAGGGGGTGCGCCTTGGCCTACATGGGCCAAGGGCACCAGCCCCAAGAGGCCCATGCGCCTAGGGTTCCAAAAGGGGAAGAGTCCCACAAGTGGAAGGCACCCCCTAGGTGCCTTGGGGGGGGGGGAGGGAAACCTCCCTTGGCCGCCGCCCCTAGGAGATTGGATCTCCTAGGCCGGCCCCCCCCTTGGCCCTCCTATATATAGTGGGGGAAGGAGGGCTTTTTGATACACGCCTTTGGTTGCCTCCTTCTCCCTCTCCAACACCTCCTCCTCCTCCATAGTGCTTAGCGAAGCTCTGCCGGAGTACTGCAGCTCCATCACCACCACGCCGTCGTGCTGCTGCTGGAGCCATCTTCCTCAACCTCTCCTCTCCCCTTGCTGGATCAACAAGAAGGAGACGTTACGCTGACCGTACGTGTGTTGAACGCGGAGGTGCCGTCCGTTCGGTGCTAGGATCTCCGGTGATTTGGATCACGTCGTGTACGACTACCTCATCCCCGTTCTTTGAACGCTTCCGCTCGCGATCTACAAAGGTATGTAGATGCATCCGATCACTCGTTGCTAGATGAACTCATAGATGGATCTTGGTGAAACCGTAGGAAAATTTTTGTTTTCTGCAACATTCCCCAACAAAGGGATCTAAGTGTCAAGTGTGTGTGCAAGCTAAGCAACCTCGTAAGTCTCACACAACTGCGGAAATAAGAAATCTTGCACCACTAGAGCTCATACATTCAGATCTATGTGAAATGAATGGTGTGTTGACAAAAGATGGAAAGAAATATTTCATGACGTTAATTGATGACTCCACTAGATACTGCCGTGTGCATCTTCTGAAATCTAAGGATGAGGCTTTGAACTTTTTCAAGATCTATAAAGCTGAAGTGGAAAACCAACTTGATCAAAAAAATCAAGAGGCTTAGGTCCGACCGTGGTGGAGAGTATTTTTCCAATGAGTTTGATGCTTTTTGTGCGGAACATGGTATAATCCATGAGAGGACTCCTCCCTACTCACCTCAGTCAAATGGGGTGGCCGAAAGAAAGAACCGTACTCTAACTGATTTGGTTAACGCCATGTTAGATACATCGGGTCTCTCCAAGGCATGGTGGGGGGAGGCGATATTGACAGCATGTCATGTCCGGAACCGAGTCCCCACAAAGAACAAAGAGATAACTCCATTCAAGGAATGGGAGAAGAAAAGGTTAAAACTCTCTTATCTGCGAACATGGGGTTGTTTGGCGAATGCCAATGCTCCAATTTCAAAGAAGCGGAAGATTGGACCAAAGACTATGGATTGTGTTTTCCTGGGATATGCTTTTCATAGCATTGGCTATAGATTCTTGGTTGTAAAATCTGAGGTCCCTGACATGCATGTCGGTAAGATCATGGAGTCGAATGATGCGACTTTCTTTGAAGATATCTTTCCCATGAAGGATATGGCTACGTCATCTAATCAGGAGATGCCTAATTCATCGAATCAGGAACCAGTTACAATTACCAAACCTGCCATTTCGATAGAACACTTTGCAAGTCCGATGGAGGAGAACAATGAAGTTCCTACTAGGAGCAAGAGACAAAGGATTGCAAAGTCCTTTGGTGATGATTTTCTTGTGTATCTCATAGATGACACTCCCAGTTCTATTTCAGAGGCCTATGCATCTGAAGATGCTGACTACTGGAAGGAAACGGTTCGTAGCGAGATGGATTCCATCTTGGCGAATGAAACCTGGGAGATAACTGATCGTCCTTGTGGGTGCAAACCTATAGGATGCAAATGGGTATTCAAGAAGAAGTTTAGGCCTGATAGTACTATTGAGAAGTACAAGGCTCGGCTCATGGCTAAGGGTTATACCCAAAAAGAAGGTGAAGACTTCTTTGATACTTACTCACCTGTGGCTCGACTGACCACTACTCGAGTTCTACTTTCACTAGCTGCCTCGCATGGTCTTCTCGTTCATCAAATGGATGTTAAGACTGCTTTCCTAAATGGAGAGTTGGACGAGGAAATTTATATGGAACAACCAGATGGGTTTGTACTAGATGGTCAGGAAGGGAAAGTGTGCAAGTTGCTGAAGTCTTTGTACGGACTTAAGCAAGCACCCAAACAGTGGCATGAGAAGTTTGAAAGAACTTTAACAGCTGCAGGCTTTGTTGTGAACGAAGCTGACAAATGTGTGTACTATCGCCATGGTGGGGGCGAGGGAGTTATCCTGTGCTTGTATGTTGATGACATACTAATTTTCGGAACAAATCTGAATATTATTAAGGAGGTCAAGGATTTCCTATCTCGTTGTTTTGAGATGAAGGATTTAGGAGTGGCTGATGTCATTCTGAACATCAAGTTGTTGAGAGACGATGATGATGGAATTACATTGCTTCAATCTCACTATGTGGAAAAGATCTTGAGTCGCTTTGGCTATAGTGACTGCAAGCCCTCTCCAACACCATATGATACGAGTGTGTTACTTCGAAAGAATTGAAGAATTGCTAGAGATCAATTGAAATATTCTCAGATTATTGGCTCGCTTATGTACTTAGAAAGTGATACAAGACCTGATATCTCTTTTGCTGTTAGCAAACTGAGTCGGTTTGTCTCAAAACCAGCAGATGTGCATTGGAAAGCTCTAGAGAGAGTTTTGCGTTACTTGAAAGGCACTGCAAATTATGGAATTCACTACACCGAGCACCCAAAGGTGCTTGAAGGGTATAGTGACTCAAACTGGATCTCAGATGTTGATGAGATAAAGGCCACAAGCGGTTATGTATTCACTCATAGAGGTGGCGCTGTTTCTTGGAAGTCTTGCAAGCAGACCATCTTAACGAGGTCAACAATGGAAGCAGAACTCACAACACTAGATACAGCTACGGTTGAAGCAGATTGGCTTCGCCGGCTCTTGAATGACTTGCCGGTTGTTGAGAAACCTGTACCGGGTGTCCTTATGAACTGCGACAGTCAAACTGTGATCACGAAAGTGAGCAGCTCAAAGGATAACATGAAGTCATCAAGACACGTTCAGAGAAGGTTAAAATCTGTTAGGAAAATGAAAAACTCCAGAGTAACTGCTTTGGATTATATCCAAACGTCTAAAAATCTGGCAGATCCTTTTACCAAGGGTCTATCACGTAATGTGATAGATAATGCATCGAGGGAGATGGGTATGAGACCCACAATATGAGTTGTTCACAGTGGTAACCTATTCTTTGTGATCGGAGATCCCGTGAATTAGATGTGGAAGACAAGCTGTTGGTCAACTGAGAGGAGAGTATCCTTACTATTCACAACACCACTCCATGAAGATGCAATACTCTCCTAATCTGCATGGCAGGTTGATGTATATCTTAATGTGTTCTAAGTGACTTATTTAAGCAAAGATGTTATCCTGCATAATATCTTTTGAAGAACACACCTATATGAGTCTGATTGTCAAACGTCGCAATCTATGAGAGTAGGGTTCTCTCTAGTAAACTCATGAAAGGTCACGGAGTATGACGCATAAGCTCCACCCGCGGGGAAGATCCACGGTAGCCACGTATCGGTCAAGGCTTTATGTGAAGCTAGATTCGCAGAAAACTTGCAGTTCAAGGCCCAGTCCACTGTTCAAGTTGCTTACTAGTGTAGCATAGAGTTCTAGGTGGAAGTTCAACTTAACAGTTTCCACTGCAGTACCGGTATATAAAACAGTGTTTTGGAACCAAAGGCAAATTTCTGTGTGCCTCTGGGATCTGGTGGGGGATTGCTGGAAGTTAGTCTATTTTGGGTAGCCTAATAACTATTTCAGAAATTCCTAATAAATCATAGAGGCCCACTTAGCCCATTTGTGCAAGGCAAGGGATACTACTAAAGTTTAGTCCCACATTGCTAGTTTAGTGGGAGTTGGACCTCCTTATAAGGGAGGTTCTTTCCCCACTTGTACGAGTATGAGAACAAGAGGGATATCCACGCGCGCTCCTCCTCCGCCGCCCGCCTCGCCACGTCCCGACGCGACGCGACGCGGGTTGCGGGAATGAGCCGAGCCGATATCTAAATTTTTGCCACGCACGACACTGAATTCGAACGGCGCGCCTCTTCGCTCCTCTCCAGAGAGACACAACAGAAGCTCCTCTTCCTCTCGCCACAAAGTTCCGACCACTGCGCTGCTGCTACGTTCTTCCCCATCCCGTCTTACGGCGTGCACCGCAGGTCGGGACAGTAGGCCTCCGAAACCGCACCTTTTGAGTCCTGTACGGGAGAAGGGTGATAAAGTTTTTGAGGAGCGCTCAGCGCGACTACTGGCTGCTTCATCACGGACGATCCGGTCGCCGACGACTACTTCCCCGACGTCCACGACCTCCTCGACGACATGGCAGGCGAGGACACTGACCCCAAGTCCAGCGCTTCTGCTGCTGCTGTCCCGTACGTGTTCTTCTCTTTCCTGTTAACGGTTATGCCGTAGTTCCTTGTTCTAGTCCTGGTCCTACACATGATATGTTCTACTTCATATATGCTACTTGCTATACTGTCTACTTTAGATATATGATAGGCTACGGTTCATATATGCAGAAGCTATTTACTTTCTCTCTATCGGAACGCATGACTTGTTTTATTTCTACTATATTAGTCATGATTTATCTAGTATTTCTGTTAATAAAATCATTTGGTAAATTGCTCATATTTCCAACAGTTTGCAGGCTAGAATTGCCAAGTCCGGCTGTAGATGCTCATACGCATGCATTACAAAATTTTCAATGCCAATTGGCAAGCCCGCGGATTGTTCTGGAAGACTATGTAGGAATATCCGAAAGGGCAGTGTACTTGGTCCGCGATCTGTTCCGGTCGATGCTGACAACAAACTTCAAAGTATAAATCAGCTTAATTACCTAGTCCAAGATTCTCGTATCACTTCCGAAAGAGATTTTTTTTACAGTAAAGCCAAAAGAAAATTCGTCCTTATGACCGCACACCAGGAGACGATTTCTTCATGGATACTGTACATTAATTAGCAGTTTCAATCAAGTAGATAAATTAACTTGGACCGTCATCTTCCGACGACTGGGTCATCTAGTCCTGGAGGCACTGTTAATTTTGTACATCTATCAAAGTGCTTGCTAGATCGTGCAGGTAGGTGGCACCGTACACAGAGTCACAGACATACAAATTCCTACCACATAGCGAGCTGCTCCTGCTCCGCGACCAGTCATGGAGATGTCTCCTCTCCTGAAGCTCGTCTCAATCACTCTACTACTAATAACATGGTTTCCTCATACCATGGCAGCGACATCCCTCCTGGAAGAACAAGCAGAGGCCCTCCTTGCCTGGAAAGCCACACTCCAGAGCCATCCAACCCAACTACAATCCTGGGGAAGTGCAAACAACAGTGCATGGCCGTGCAGCTGGCATGGCATCAGGTGCAGCAAGCATCGAGCAAGGCGCCGGGAGGTGATCACCGAGATCTCTCTAGCCGGATTGGGGCTCGGAGGGGAGCTCGACAACCTCAACTTCACTGTGCTGCATACTCTGATGAGCATCCAACTCTCCAACAATAAGATAAGGGGCTCCTTTCCATCTTCTTTAGCATCATCCTTACCAAACCTGAGACACCTAATGCTCCAAGAGAATGAGCTTTCCGGTGAAATACCAAGCCAAATAAAACTACTAGAGAGTCTGGTCGTGTTAGATTTCTCAGCCAACCACTTGTCTGGCCCCATCCCCACTGAACTAGGCTACCTAAATAAGCTGGCTAGGATAGATTTATCCAACAACAGCTTCACTGGTCATATTCCAAGAAATCTAGGGAAATCAACTAGTATCACAATATTGTACCTTGGTGGTAATCGGTTATCCGGATACATCCCTCAAGAACTAGGTTACCTGCTGTGTTTAAATCAGTTGTCTCTTTGGAAAAACAAATTAATTGGTTCCATCCCCAATTCCATTGGGAGATTGATTAACCTCACAGGCTTGTACCTATGGGGTAACCAACTCTCCGGACGTATTCCTCAAGAACTTGGTTTCCTAGTAAACTTAGAAGAGTTAGATCTTAGCAGCAACCAACTCACAGGTTCCATTCCCAGTACATTTGGAAGTATGTCAAAGCTCACTATGTTGCACCTTTTTGTTAATGAATTATCTGGATATCTTCCTCGAGAACTAGGCAACCTGTCAAATCTTGAAGACTTGGAACTTCACAACAACCAACTCATGGGTTTCATCCCCCATATCTTTGTAAATTTGACAAAGCTCTCTATCTTGCGCCTTGATGCTAACCACTTCTATGGATATCTTCCTCGAGAACTAGGTTACATGGTGAATCTTGAGAACTTGGATCTAAGTGAGAACAAACTCATCGGTTCCATCCCCAATACCTTTGGAAGTTTAACTAAGCTCACTCGCTTGTACCTTTATGGTAATCAATTCACCGGATATATTCCTCGAGAACTTGGTTACCTAGTGAATCTAGAAGTTTTAGAACTTAGCAACAACAAACTCATGGGATCCATTCCCGGTACCTTTGGAAGTTTGGCTAAGCTCACTGGCTTGCGCCTTGATGGTAATCAGTTAACCGGACATATTCCCCGAGAACTCAGTTACCTGGTGGATTTACAAGAATTGGCTCTTAGCAATAACAAGCTCACGGGTTCCATCCCTGATGCCTTCAGAAAGTTGACTAAGCTCAGAAAATTGCGTCTCGGTGATAATAATCTCTCTGGACATATTCCTCAAGGAATCGGTACCTTTATGAATCTTGTGGTACTGCAACTCGGTGCAAACAATTTCTCTGGTCCCTTGCCACCTGAGTTGTGTGCTGGAGGCCTTCTCCAGAATTTAACTGCATTTGATAACAATCTGAATGGACAATTGCCAAGTTTGGGAAACTGCAAAAGCCTAGTTCGAGTTCGTCTTGAAAGGAATCAAATAGAAGGTGATATCTCTGAGTTGGGAGTTCATCCTAATCTTGTTTATATGGACATGAGTTCAAATAAACTATTTGGTCATTTGTCTTATCACTGGGGAGGATGTCATCATCTTACCAAGCTAGGCATATCAAACAACAACATCACAGGGAAAATACCTGCAAGTATGGGGAGGCTATCTCAGCTAAATGTACTTGATCTCTCCTCAAACAGTCTCGAAGGAGAGCTTCCTAGAGAACTAGGCAATTTAGAACGATTATTCCAGCTGCATCTTGCCGATAATTTATTCCATGGAAGCATACCACAAGAATTTGGAGCATTGTCCAGTCTAGAGTTGTTGGATTTATCATCAAATAACCTTAGTGGTTTGGTACAAGGATCAATTGAGAATTGTTTGAAGCTCCGCTCATTGAATTTGAGTCACAATAATTTTAAAGGAAACATCCCTGTAGTGCTTGGGGTGTTGAACAACTTACATGACATGTTGGATTTAAGTGATAATTCATTTACTGGGAAAATACCTAGCCAACTTAGTGGTCTGATAATGCTGGATAATTTGAATCTTTCACACAATGAACTTTATGGTGTAATCCCATCATCATTTCAGAGTATGAAAAGCTTGACATCCATTGATTTGTCTTACAATGAATTGGAAGGACCAGTCCCAGAGAGTAAGCTCTTCAAAGGAGCTCCAGTTCAGTGGTTCATCCATAATAAGATGCTATGTGGCATAGTGAAAGGATTGCCTCCTTGCAATAACACAACTTGGAGTGGAGGGAAAAGGAAACGATACAAAACACTTGTACTAGCCATGATTACTCTAGTATCTCTTATTCTTGTTGCGGCGGCGTTGATGTTCACAAATGCAAGGAAGAAATCCATGAAAATTAAAGAGGATATATCAACACCCAAAAAAATATTCTCTATTTGGAATTTTGATGGGGAAGATGTATTTAAACAGATAGTTGAAGCAACCAATGATTTTAGTGAAACACATTGCATAGGGACTGGGGGATATGGATCTGTCTATAAAGCCAAACTTGCAACATCTGAAATATTTGCAGTGAAGAAGATACACATGATTGAAGATAACAATTGTGTGAACGAGTTGGTATTCAATAGTGAAATCGAGGCATTGGTGCAGACTCGGCATAGAAACATCGTAAAACTATTTGGATATTGTTCCTGTAGCCAAGGCAAATATCTTATCTATGAATATATGGAGAGGGGAAACTTGGCAGAAACACTAAGGAACAATGAAAGGGCAATTGAATTGGACTGGAGAAGGCGGATAAATATTGCACTAGATGTTGTTCATGCTTTGGCATACATGCATCATGATTGTTCATTACCAATAGTCCACAGAGATATAACAAGCAACAACATTTTACTTGATCTGGAATTTAGGGCTTGCATCTCCGACTTCGGTATGGCTAAAATTCTCAATATTGATGGTCGAAATCTCACAAGTCTTGTTGGGACGAAAGGCTATATTGCCCCAGGTAAAAAAAATAAACCTCATCAAATACTTATATAGTTTTGGCACTACATATGCACATACATGTAAAATGTGATGTCAATGAAACTTGAATTGTTTAGTTGCAACACATACACTAATTAATTGGTATTAATTGCAGAGCTATCATATACAGAGAATGTGACGGAGAAATGTGATGTATACAGCTTCGGAGTTCTTGTTCTAGAGCTATTTATGGGATACCATCCAGGAGATTTTCTCTTTTCTCTCTTGTCGTCCACCAAAAATAATGATGTGTGCTTGCAAGATGTGCTAGACTCAAGGCTCATTGTCCCTAATGCTGAAACTGCTAGGGAAATATACTACATCCTCAGTGTTGCAGCTCGGTGTCTGGAGCCTAACCCATCAAGCAGACAAACAGCACGACGTGCCAGTGACGAGCTATCTGTGATTAAAGTATGTGAAGATCATGTTGATTATATGCATACTGGCCTCAGGATTCCTGCAAAACAGTGCCTATGATTATGGGCAATGAACTCAGGTCTTGTAGTTTCTTCTTTGCTACCTATGTACTTGCTCAAAAAGTGTCATTTCCTCGGTAACTAGCACGACAAAGGAATTCTAATGGTATGTATGGAACTAGCAAACCTGTACTAATGTAAGAATCGTACCATTATAAACCATTTGATTTGATTTTAACATTGTACAATGTAGCAATTACGTATAAATTGACCACGACCACTAGTTCATTAGCCTTGATGCATTAGTTATGTCCTTATAATGGGACTTTGAAAGAAGCACCAGTTCTAGCCCGGCGCCTGGACACGTTTATATCTCAGGCGGATGTGGGGAGCCAGCCGGAGAGTTGTTTAATGCTCGTCGGCACAGGAACGAACGTGTGGCACTTAGGCGCCGGAGTAGGTTCCTCGGCACACGTGCCGGTTTAATGGAGGTACGCTGGCAGATGAATGCCTACGCAGCGGGCGGTGCTCTCTGCCGTTGAGCCGCTTCAATGTTGGCTCCAGTGAGCGAAGTCGGCTTTGAGCCAGCATGAATGCGGGTAGCTGGCTTCGGGCGGGAACAGGGGCAGACCCAGAACAAAAATGTCCCGGTGCCCACATATACACTATACTAGCCACATGTACACTATGCAAGGGATGGATAACAAGCAATGATATACATAAAAGTAATACACAATTTAAAATATTTGGTAGTAAAGTTTCTTACCAAAATTGATTTCTTCGAGCTTGAGATGAACCCACTGTAACAATGTGTAAATGTTGTTCATATGTCGAGGCATTGTTTGTTTGTGCGAGATCGTCATCTGGTTCATGTGCCGAAGACGGGGCATCATGGGGTTCACGTGATGGACCAACATTATAATCTTGTGTCGATGCCTTCATCTTTTTAAGAAACCTTTCCATAAATTCCCCTGTAATTCGCCGGTAAATATGCAATCCTAAGTGCACAACGAGTTACATTATCTATTTTTAAATATGCAAGAAATATGAAACCATAAGTAAAGCATATTGATCAAACTACTAGACAATTTTTCATATTGTTGTCGCGCGGTCAACAAATAATCCAAAGAGATATGAGTCTGTGCGCGAGGCGGTCGCCGGCGCCACCACGTGCTCCGCATGGGTGCCGTGTTCGCGCCCAGTCTGCTGCGCGCCATCCGCTTCCTCCAGCTCAACTGGGAGCAGCTCGCCTCTGACATCGAGGCCGGCGCGTCCGTGCGCGAGGCGGTCGCCGGCGTACTCTGCCATCCGGACCCCAAGCTCGCCCAGTTCGTCCGGGACCCGTGCTGCGAGGGCGAATGTGCCGGCATCATCACGCGCATCTGGCCGAGAACCAAGTACCTCGACGTCATCGTGACCGGCGCTGTACGTCCCTGCGCTGGAGTACTATGGCGGCGGCCTGCCGATGGTGTCCCACTCGTACGCGTCCTCCGAGTGCTACTTCGGCATCAACCTCCGCCCGCTGTGCGGCCCGTCCGAGGTGTCCTACACCATCATGCCCACCACGGCCTACTTCGAGTCCTGGAGGACGCGGGCCAGCTCGTGGAGCCGGGGCACGAGTACGAGGTGGTGATCACCACGTACGCCGGGCTGAACCGGTACCGCGTCGGCGACGTGCTCCGGTTGACGGGCTTCCACAACGCGGCACCGCAGTTCCGGTTCGTCCGCCGGGAGAACGTGCTGCTCTCCGTCAAGACGGACAAGACCGACGAGGCCGAGCTGCAGCCCGCCGTGGACCGGGCGCATCCCGGGGCACTACGTCATCCACTGGGAGCGGCTGAAGACGGGCAGGGGCACGGCGGCGGTGCACAAGGAGACCCTCGACGGGTGCTGCTGGGGATGGAGGAGGTCCTCAACGCGGTGTACAGACGGGTCGATCGGACCGCTCGAGATCCGGGTCATCTGGCCCAGCACATTCGAGGAGCTCATGGACGACGCCGTCTCCAGGGGAGCGTCCATCAACCAGTACAAGGCGCCCCGCTGCGTCAAGCTCGCGCGCACCATCGAGCTGCTGGACTCGCGTGTCGTGTCCGCCCATTCCAGCCCTACGCCGCCGCACTGGACCCCGGCCCGACCCTACGATTAGAAGGAAACAGCTCCCCGCGCGCGGGCAGTCAATGTTTGTCAATGTTTTTTTTTTCAAATAAGTCAAGGTTTTCATTTGACTAAGAGCATCTCTACCGTCGATTCATTAAAAAGTTCCTAAAATCTAAAAAGTGCATACACACTGTTTGGGAGAACCGAGCGGCCGGCTCCAGGCCACTCGATTCCGTGCGGACATAGATCATATGCGGACTGTGTTGAATCATTTGAACTGGTTTTGGACTGTTGCTCTTTAAAATAGTGGGCCAGAGAATATAATTAAAGGGAAAAATAGTACGTGATGTCCATTCTCTCTGCATGTGACTGATTTAACTACCTTTCACAAAAATTTAAAAAGTCATATTTTTCAAACCTTGTATCGGAATTCAGATCCGTTTTCACCTTTGGACTCCTCATCGAGATCTTTAAAATTACATCCAGCATGGGTATGTTTCGATGCATTTTTTATGCCAATTTTGAAGCTATATAGTGCAACTTTAATACTGTGTTGTGCAACTTTAGTACTACATGGTGCAACTTTTTTTAAAATAAAATTTTAGAGCTGCATAATCCAACTTCCTATGTGGTTGCAACGCAACAACCATGACAACCTGATTTACAACTAGTCTACTGCCGTGGCCAACTACCTAGTCGTAGATGTGCAACCATCCTCCCTACTTGTAATGTAGTCTAGTTGCACACACATTGATATTTAGTTGGCAGGAAGACTAGTTATACACACATATGCTTAGTTGGCTTTTAATGTAAGTCTAGTTGCACACACATTGATGTTTAGTTGACAGGACACTAATTGCACACACGCATATGCACAATCGAGGCGGCAATGTAGTCTAGTTACACACACATTGATATTTAGTTGGCAGGACTAGTTACATACATATATGCTCAGTTGGCGCGGCAATGTAGTCTAGTTACACACACATTGACGTTTAGTTGGCAGGAAGACTAGTTCGCCGAAACATCCCCATGTGGGATCTACTTTCGAAGAGCACGTCGCGAGGGTTTCAACGATGAAAACGGATCTGAATTTTGACACACGGATTGAAAGTCATGTCTTTTAATATTTTAAAATCATAAAATAAATACGAAGAAACACATGCACATGCATATACATGCACAAGAAGAGATGCATATGTTGGCATTTAATACGTAGCAGAAAAGTGACTACTAAACCAAATCTGTAGCATAGACAGAAATAGTACATCACTGGTAGAAAAAGGGCCTATAGTCCCGGTTCGTAAGGGCCTTTAGTCCCGGTTCCTGAACCGGGACTAAAGTGTCGGTACTAATACCTCCCCCCTTTAGTCCCGGTTCAATCCAGAACCGGGACTAAAGGCCCTCCACATGGGCAGTGCGCAGAGCCCAGTCAGGAGACCCTTTGGTCCCGGTTGGTGGCACCAACCAGGACCAATAGGCATCCACGCGTCAGCATTTCTGTGGCTGGGGTTTTTGTTTTTTTTTGAAAGGGGGGGGGTTGGGGGTTTTGGGGGGTTAATTTAGGTGTTTCATATATTGTGTTAGCTAGCTATAATTAATATAGAGAAGTGTCCTCTCTTATGTCCGTGCTTGGTCGACGCTACGTACTATACATACGTATAGAGAGGACTAGACACGCTGGCTAGCTAGTAAAGCAAACGAAGGAAATAGAAGATCGTCATGAACATATATGCATACAGAGAGAAGTGATATCAACCACCTCTCCTTCTCCGAGAGTTGGTCGAACAACAAGTTCTCGTATATCTATCTGACACTACCGGCTACATATATACAATAATTATCTCTTACAAATATAATCATACGGACTCAGGGTCCACATAGAATTCTCCGTCTTCAGGGATCACGTGGTCAAGAAAGAATGCCGCCAATTCCTCTTGAATTGCTCGCATGCGAGCTGGTGCTAGGAGTTCATCCCGCTTCCGAAACATCTAATTTGAAGAAGGGGGTCAATACATATATATATATGAATGAATGAAACTCAACACAAATGATGGTAATAAAATAAAATTGTGAATGTTGCTATTTACGTACTTCATATTGTTCGTTAGAGTACCCGCCCCGCTCACACGTCGTGTGGCGGATGGACTCGCAGATGTAGTATCCACAGAAATCATTCCCTTGTTCCTGCCACAACCACTTTACAAGAAATAGAGGTCAATCAAACTGATAAGCAAGAATGCTAAATGGTATTGATGAAACTAGCGCTTGAATCACTAGGAGATGCGCGGAACATGCTACTATAGTACTTACTTTCGGGTGTCTAAATTCCAGCTCCTTCGGCAGTCCCGGAACTTTTTTGGTGAATTTTCTCCAAACCCTGCCGGATAAACAAAACAATTACTTGATATCAGGAAATGAAAAAGGTTGCTGATATGGTGGATAATGATCTATTTAACTTACTTCTTGAGGATTTCAGTCATGTCTGCATAGTCCTGGGGATCTTTTCGTTTTGAGTCTAAGACGGTTACTAGTCCCTGTTCAAGCTTAATCTCTAGGAGAATATAGTGGAAACTGCACACGCATGCATAACTCATGAATTACATTACTATAACCTTGACTAATATATAAGGGAAACCGAATACGCACAAGACAGTAACACTCACTTGAAGTTGTAAGGAAAGAGTATTATATCTTTGTTTTGATTTATTACGAACGATTGTAGCAAGTTGGCCTCGGTAGCTGCGGCATGAAGTTTAACCTGAGTTGCATCTATGAGATATGTGTTAATGAACCCAATATCACCGACTTGTCTTTTCTTCAATTCGACGATCTTCAATCTGCATAATATAGTGAGGATGATTATAAATACATGCAATGAAAGAGCTAAGCTATATAGAGAAACTTAATGACAGAAGTAGTACTACTTACAGACAGTAGCAGGCGACTGTTGTTTTATCGAGGGCCAATTGATTGAAAAACTGATAGAACTCCTCAAATGGAACAGGCAACAGATCAATTCCAACGAGGTCATGTTCCTTTTTAACTTTCACATACAAAGTACTCCTCCCCCCCAGAGTCTCTGCAGATTTTCAAGTACCAATCATGCAATCTTCGCATCATCGTTGATAGAGATCTTTCATCTTCGACGAGAGGCTTCCCGTACTCGTATCTTTGTATCTGCATGTCCATGGGTTCATAATGTACTTCGTCGGGCAGGTAATCTGCAAGATTGCTATAACCGGGCACCATCCTCGGATCATTAGCGACGTTGTGGCTAGGCACCTTGAGCGGGGGGCATGATTGCTTCGCTTGTTTGCCGAGATGGGCAATTTGTTTCCCAGCTCGTCGTTCTTTCAGCCTTTGATCACTGACAGTACTTCCCGACCGCTCCGCTTCGGCAAATTCCTTTCCAATAATGCGGTCATAGTTTCCTTTCGGCGGATCAGACTTCGGTGGTTTTGTCAGGGCAGCCAGAGTGCGCTTCACTTTCACCCGATCTACCTTCTCCTCCGAAGGCGGATGTTTCTTTGCTTTCACCCCTTCAAAGAATTTCCTCACTTCTTCTCGCGCGATCTCGGCGTTCTCTGGAGTCTTCAGAGAAGGACCGAATCTGTATGTCCTCCCGCCTCTGGCTGTACTGCTAGACGCCGACCGAGCAGACGAAGTGGTTGTCTTCTTTACTTGCTTAAGAGGCGGAGGAGAAGGACTACGACGCACCGGAGCAGCCGGAGCGGCGGCAGGTCTCTTCCACCCTTGCTGACGAGGCGGAGAAGGAGGAGGCTGGCTGCTCGGGTGCGTCGGCGCAGGCGGAGACGGAGGCGGAGTGCCGCCACGCGCCGGAGAAGGAGCCGGCCGAGGGCCCTGATCGTCACTCGCCGGAGGAGGAGGCAGTGGAGGAGGCGGAGTGCCCTGACTCGCCGGAGGAGGAGGAGGAGGCGGAGGCGTCCAGTTCGGAAGGTTGATGAGCTCCTTCCGCCATAGGCATGGAGTCTTCAGAGCAGACCCCAGCCGAGTCTCCCCTTCACCGGTAGGGTGGTCAAGCTGGAGGTCCTCAAATCCCTCCGTTATCTCATCCACCATCACCCTAGCATATCCTTCTGGAATCGGCCGGCAGTGAAAAGTTGCGCTGGGTTCAGTAGGATAAACAGAGCCAACAGCCGCCTTGACCTTTAAATTCATCCATTGCGTCATAAGGTGGCAATTTTGAGACTCCGTTATAGCATCCATAGGATAGCTGGCAGGAGTCGTCAAGGCATGCTCCGGCTGAAGCAGCTCGGTGGAAGCCACGCTGCTTCTGCGCTGAGATGACGGGGTAGCTTCGGGGGAGGCTTCGGCAGTACGTTTGCTGCGATTTGCTTCTCGTTCCTCTATCGCTTGTACCCTTGCGTGCAGCGCCTGCAGTTCGATCTGCTGCACTTTTTTACTCCTCTCATGGGATTTGTAACCGGCTACGTCCGGAAACCCAACCTTCCACGGAACGGAGCCTGGCGTGCCTCGTGTCCGTCCAGGGTGCTCAGGATTCCCGAGGGCCATTGTGAGCTCGTCGTGCTCTCTGTCTAGAAAGAACATCCCTTCCTGCGCTACTTGGATATACTGCTTAAGCTTACTGACTGGTATGTCCATTTGTTCGTTCGTCCAAATGCACTTCCCTGTTTCAGGGTCCAAGGTTCCGCCAGCCCCGAAGAACCAAGTCCGGCAACGGTCTGGCCAGTTATTTGTCTCTGGTTCGATCCCTTTATGAACCAGATCATTCTCAACCTTGGACCACTTAGGCCGGGCTACGAGGTAGCCACCTGACCCCGTGCGATGGTGAAGCTTCTTCTTCGCAGCATTTTGCTTGTTTGTCACCGACATCTTCTTACTCTTTTCCGATGTCTTGTGGGCCACAAATGCGGGCCAGTGATCTCTGATCTTCTCATATCTGCCCTTGAATTCTGGTGTCTCATTATTTTCGACAAACTTATTATTCAGCTCTTTCTTCCACCTCCTGAATAGTTCTGCCATCCTCTTCAGAGCAAAAGACTTGATTAATTTCCCTTTAACTAGGTTCTCTGGATTATCCTCTGGCGGTAGGGTGAAATTTGACTTCAGCTCAGTCCAAAGATCATTTTTCTGCATATCATTGACATAAGACACCTTAGGGTCTTCTGTAGCCGTCTTAAACCATTGCTGGATGCTTATCGGGATCTTGTCAATAACCAGAACCCCGCACTGAGCAACAAATCCGCTCTTTGTCCGGAGGGGTTCAATAGGTTGGCCGTCGGGCGCGATTGTTGTGATCTCAAGCTTTTCATCTGAGCTCAACTTTTTCTTCGGGCCTCGTCTCTTTACCGAAGTTGTGCTCGATCCGGAGGGCTAGAAAAAAGAATAAAGACTTAATTAATATGTGTACATACCAAAACAATGAATGCATCAATTAGCTAGTCAGCATAGGCTTAACTAATATATATACCTGGCTGGACTCGGTTCGGTCACCGGAGCCGTCATCACGGTCTCCTTCTTGGACCGGCATTGGGTCACCGGAGCCGTCCTCATGTTCTTCTTCTTGCACCGGCATTAGGTCACCGTAGCCAGCTTGTTCACCCTCTCCTTCCAGACCATCGGTTTCGTTGAGATAGTACGAGACGGCATCACTTCCTTGTGCGATTATCTCCGTCAACAACGCTTCTTTTGTTGCTTCGTCTAGGGCGGTGTCCATAGTTTCTACAAATATTTACAACATGGCAATTATTATTCAAACATGACAGATGGATATATTAGTGCCAAACGTAGAACTAGCTACCTAATCATAGTAAGCTATTGGGAGGGGGTATATATCGACAACGACGACACTACATCTATGTCCCTCGACGACCCTCGTTCCCGATAAAAAAAGAGGAAGAAGAAGAAAAAAAAAAGAGGAGAATAAAGAATAGAGGAGAAGAACCCTCGAACCCTCGACCCCTAGACGACCCTCTTCTTCCTCTCATGTTCAAGAGGATCGCCGAGGGGTCGGGAGGTTGCCTAGTGTCAAAGGATTCAACAAAACCATGTCTTCATCATTAGGCGAAAGTAACATGTGCATGATGGTACGAAGCTCTTCAAAGTTGTTCTGGAACGGAGTCCCAGATAGGATAATTTGCTTTTTGGTACAAAGTTTAGAAAGAGCCTTCCGAATATCGCTATTTGGAAGGCCTTTGCTGAATTCGTACCAAAAGGCGGATTATTCTATCCGAGACTCCATTCCAGAACAACTTTGTAGAACTTCGTACCAACATGCCCTGGTTACTTCCAGCTAATGATGAAGGCATGGATTTCTTCCATACTTTGACACTAGGAAACCTCTCTCGACCCCTCGGCGATCCTCGACCCCTCGAACCCTCGACGACCCTGGAACCCTCGACCCCTCGACGACCCTGCTGGAACCCTCGACCCTATAGAACCCTCGAACCCTCGACCCTGAAACCCTCGACCCCTCGACGACCCTGCTGGAACCCTCGAACCCTCGACCCTGAAACCCTCGACCCTTGACCCCTTAACGACCCTTGACCCTCTACCCTTCTTCCCGACCCTCGACCCCTCGGCGATCCTCGACACCCTCGTTCCCGATAAAAATTAAGAAGAAGAAGAAGAAGAAGAAGAAGAAGAAGAAAAGAAGAAAAAAAGAGGAGACCCTATTCCTTTCTTCTTCTCCACTATTCCTTTCTTCTTCTCCTCTTCTTTTTCTTCTTTTTTCTTCTTCTTATTTATTTCTCCTCTTCTTTTCGGTAGAGGAAACCCTAAATAGCTAGCAAGTATCGTGGGTGTGAGATACATGTGGCCTTCGGTGTCGGACACTACATCCACGTCCCACAAGTGACGTGGGCGTCGAAGCCCGTGCCACTTGTGGGATGTGGATGTAGTTTCCGACACCGACGGTACATGTATCTCACACTGACGATACTTTCTATTTAGGGTTTCTCCTCTACCGCTCGGCGACCCTCTCGACGACCCTCGTTCCCGATAAAATAAAGAGGAAGAAGAAGAAGAAAAAAGAAGAGAAGAAAGAATAGAGGAGAAGACTTCCTCTTCTTCCTCTCCTCTTCTTCTCCCTCTTCTTCCCCTTCTTCCTCGCCTGTCTCATGAATGTCCGACGTTCTCGACCCCCCCCCCCCACGTGTCGAAGAAAAAGAAGAAGAAAAAAAATAGGAGAAGAAGAAAGGAATAGAGGAGAAGAAGAGAAAAATAGAATATATATTCTATTCTATATTCTATTTTTCTCTTCTTCTCCTCTATTCCTTTCTTCTTCTCCTCTTCTTTTTCTTCTTTTTTCTTCTTCTTATTTATTTCTCCTCGTCTTCCTCTCCCCTCTCGGCGACCCTAGACCCCCTCCCGACCCTCGACCCCTCTCTTTTTTTTCTTCCTCTTCTTTTTTATCCTCTTCTTCCTCTACCGCTCGGCGACCCTCGACGACCCTCGTTCCCGATAAAAAAAAGAGGAAGAAGAAAAAAAAAAGAGGAGAAGAAAGAATAGAGGAGACCTTCTCCTCTATTCTTTCTTTTCCTCTTTTTTCTTTTCTTATTCCTCTTCTTTTTTATCCTCTTCTTCCTCTCATTATATTTTCTACGAATGTTCTATATACATACATCCATCGATATCATTCCATACATACATATACATCTACATTATATATGAACAAAAAAAATATCAAAATTCATCATACATACATCTACAGTATATATGAACAGTATATATGAACAAAAAAATATCAAAATTCATCATACATACATCTACAGTATATATGAACAGTATATATGAACAAAAAAAAATCAAAATTCATCATACATACATACATCTCCAGTATATATATATATATATGAACAAATATCAAAATTCATCATACATACATACATACATCTGCAAATTCAGGAGCAGGCAAGGAAGGAAGGGGGAAGGAGGCGGTAGCTACCTCTCCCGGAGGGATCGGGGAGGAGACGCGGGCGGCCGGCGTCGGGGGCGACGGCGACGAGGACGGGCTCGGGGTCGGCGAGGGCGGGGGCGACGGCGGGGCGCGCTCGGCGGTGGCGGACTGGCTTGGGGGCGCAGGGGGTGATCGGGGGCGGTGGACGGGCGGCCGGCGACGACGACGGGGTAGGGTGCGCTCGGGGGCGGGGCAGGGACAACGGCGTCGAGGGCGAGGCGCAGAGGGTGCTCGGCGGCGCAGGGGGTGCTCAGGGGCGGTGGACGGGCGGCCGCGGACGACGGCAAGGCAGGGCGCGCTCGGGGGCGGGGCAGGGGCAACGGCGGCGACGACGAGGCGAGCAGAGGGGCAGCCTGGCGACGTCGTCGGGGCGGGTTGAAGAACTGATCCAAAATTTTCACAAGTGTCGGCTTATATAGCCAGAGCATTGGTCCCGGTTGGTGGCACCAACCGTGACCATTGCCCCCCTTTAGTCCCGGTTGGTGCCACCAACCGGGACCAAAGGCCTCTTTTCGGCAGCCCAAAGGGCGGGAAGCGAAGGCCATTGGTCCCGGTTGGTGGCACCAACCGGGACCAATGCCCTTGTGCGCCCCGCGCCCAAAAGTTTAGTCCCACATCACTAGCTGAAGGGCGCCGGCACTGGTTTATAAGCGCTGCTCTGCCTCCCCATTCGAGCTCCTCTCTAATGCAGGCTTTCAGGCCTAAACCTGCTACTGCCTGTGAGCCTATTGGGCCTCTGCGGGCCTGAATCCTGGCCCATGTAGGGTTTCTAGTCGTATTCAGGCCGTGGAGGCCCAGTAGGTGGCATTTTTTTTTGGTTTTTTCTTTTTTATTTCTACATTTTTTTGGTTTTTATTTTTTTTATTTCTACTTAAAACTAAATACTTACAGTTTTTTAGTGATTTCTTTTTGCTTTTAGGTCACAAAAATTATAAACTTTCTGTTAGTGCCATTAGTTTTAAATTTTAAATAGTTTAAATTTGAATTTTTAAAAATTTGTGTGAATCACTAGTTTATGAATAACTTTACTATAAAATTAGAATTTTTTTCTATTTATTTTTTATTTCTACTTACAACTAAATACTTACATTTTTTTAGTGATTTCTTTTTGCTTTTAGGTCACAAAAATTATAAACTTTCTGTTAGTGCCATTAGTTTTAAATTTTAAATAGTTTAAATTTGAATTTTTAAAAATTTGTGTGAATCACTAGTTTATGAATAACTTTACTATAAAATTAGAATTTTTTCTTCTTTGCTATTTATTTTTTATGTATACTTAAAAGTTTTGTAGTTCATTCTGTTTGCTATTAATTCATTTTTTGAGCTAAATGACTCTGAAATTGGAAAGCATTTCAAAATGAACTCTAAAAAGGTTGAAAGTTGGCATAGTATCATCATTTCACCCACATAGCATGTTCCAAAAACTAGAGAGGGTTACGACAAAAACTTGATGCACTTCGTGTACAAAATGGACAATCACTTTCGAAGTATCAAAGTTTCAAACCATAAGACATGAAAGCATTTCAAATGAACTCTGAAAAAGTTGAAAGTTGGGATGGTATCATAATTTCACCCACATAGCATTTGCTTATTGCGGGAGAAAGTCTTCACTTTTTCTTCGCTTGTGTCATTTGCTTATTGCGCCGTAACCATGGATAATCTTCATTGTTTATCAGGATGCTTGGGTCAGCCTTGACATTGAAGGGAGGAATTTCATGAAACTTTTCATAATCTTCAGACATGTCTGTCTTGCCGTTCACTCTCAGGATGTCCCTTTTTCCTGAAAGAACTATGTGGCGCTTTGGCTCATCGTATGATGTATTCGCTTCCTTATCTTTTCTTTTTCTCGGTTTGGTAGACATGTCCTTCACATAGATAACCTGTGCCACATCATTGGCTAGGACGAACGGTTCGTCAGTGTACCCAAGATTTTTCAGATCCACTGTTGTCATTCCGTACTGTGGGTCTACCTGTACCCCGCCGCCTAACAGATTGACCCATTTGCACTTAAACAAAGGGACCTTAAAATCAGGTCCGTAGTCAAGTTCCCATATGTCCACTATGTAACCATAATATGTGTCCTTTCCGCTCTCGGTTGCTGCATCAAAGCGGACACCGCTGTTTTGGTTGGTGCTCTTTTGATCTTGGGCGATCGTGTAAAATGTATTCCCATTTATCTCGTATCCTTTGTAAGTCAATACAGGTCAAAGATGGTCCCCTGGACAACAAGTACAACTCATCACAAACAGTGTTGTCACCTCTGAGACGTGTTTCCAACCAACTGCTGAAAGTCCTGATGTGTTCACATGTAATCCAGTCATCGCACTGCTCCGGGTGTTTGGAGCGCAGACTGTTCTTGTGTTCATCGACATACGGGGTCACCAAGGTAGAGTTCTGTAGAACTGTGTAGTGTGCTTGAGACCAAGAATATCCGTCCCTGCATATTATTGAGTCTCTTCCCAGAGTGCCTTTTCCAGTCAGTCTCCCCTCATACCGCGATTTAGGGAGACCTATCTTGTTAAGGCCAGGAATGAAGTCAACACAAAACCCGATAACATCCTCTGTTTGATGGCCCATGGAGATGCTTCCTTCTGGCCTAGCGCGGTTACAGACATATTTCTTTAGGACTCCCATGAACCTCTCAAAGGGGAACATATTGTGTAGAAATACGGGCCCCAGGATGACAATCTCGTCGACTAGATGAACTAGGACGTGCGTCATGATATTGAAGAAGGATGGTGGGAACACCAGCTCAAAACTGACAAGACATTGCGCCACATCACTCCTTAGCCTTGGTACGATTTCTGGATCGATCACCTTCTGAGAGATTGCATTGAGGAATGCACATAGCTTCACAATGGCTAATCGGACGTTTTCCGGTAGAAGCCCCCTTAATGCAACCGGAAGCAGTTGCGTCATAATCACGTGGCAGTCATGAGACTTTAGGTTCTGAAACTTTTTCTCTGGCATATTTATTATTCCCTTTATATTCGACGAGAAGCCAGTCATGACCTTGATACTGAGCAGGCATTCAAAGAAGATTTCTTTCTCTTCTTTCGTAAGAGCGTAGCTGGCAGGACCTTTATACTGCTTCGGAGGCATGCCGTCTTTTTCGTGCAAACGTTGCAGGTCCTCCCGTGCCTCAGGTGTATCTTTTGTCTTCCCATACACGCCCAAGAAGCCTAGCAGGTTCACGCAAAGGTTCTTCGTCACGTGCATCACGTCGATTGAGGAGCGGACCTCTAGGTCTTTCTAGTAGGGTAGGTCCCAAAATATAGATTTCTTCTTCCACATGGGTGCGTGTCCCTCAGCGTCATTCGGAACAGCTAGTCCACCGGGACCCTTTCCAAAGATTACGTAGTGTAAATCATTGACCATAGTAAGCACGTGATCACCGGTGCGCATGGCGGGCTTCTTCCGGTGATCTGCCTCGCCTTTGAAATGCTTGCCTTTCTTTCGACATTGATGGTTGGTCGGAAGAAATCGACGATGGCCCAGGTACACATTCTTCCTGCATTTGTCCAGGTATATACTTTCAGTGCCATCTAAACAGTGCGTGCATGCGTGGTATCCTTTGTTTGTCTATCCTGAAAGGTTACTGAGAGCGGGCCAATCGTTGATGGTCACGAACAGCAACGCCTTAAGGTTAAATTCCTCCTGTCTGTGCTCATCCCACATACGTACACTGTTTCCATTCCACAGCTGTAAAAGTTCTTCAACTAATGGCCTTAGGTACACATCAATTTCGTTGCCGGGTTGCTTAGGGCCTTGGATGAGAACTGGCATCATAATGAACTTTCGCTTCATGCACATCCAAGGAGGAAGGTTATACATACATAGAGTCACGGGCCAGGTGCTGTGATTGCTGCTCTGCTCCCCAAAAGGATTAATGCCATCCGCGCTTAAAGCAAACCATACATTCCTTGGGTCCTTTGCAAACTCATCCCAGTACTTACTCTCGATTTTTCTCCACTGCGACCCGTCAGCGGGTGCTCTCAACTTCCCATCTTTCTTTCGGTTCTCACTGTGCCATCGCATCAACTTGGCATGCTCTTCGTTTCTGAACAGACGTTTCAACCGTGGTATTATAGGAGCATACCACATCACCTTCGCAGGAACCCTCTTCCTGAGGGGCTCGCCGTCAACATCACCGGGGTCATCTCGTCTGATCTTATACCGCAACGCACCACATACCGGGCATGCGTTCAGATCCTTGTATGCACCGCGGTAGAGGATGCAGTCATTAGGGCATGCATGTATCTTCTCCACCTCCAATCCTAGAGGGCATACGACCTTCTTTGCTGCGTATGTACTGTCGGGCAATTCGTTATCCTTTGGAAGCTTCTTCTTCAATATTTTCAGTAGCTTCTCAAATTCTTTGTCAGCCACAGCATTCTCTGCCTTCCACTGCAGAAATTCCAGTACGGTACCGAGCTTTGTGTTGCCATCTTCGCAATTGGGGTATAACCCTTTTTTGTGATCCTCTAACATGCGATCGAACTTCAGCTTCTCCTTTTGACTAATGCATTGCGTCCTTGCATCGACAATGACCCGGCGGAGATCATCATCATCGGGCACATCGTGTGGTTCCTCTTGATCTTCAGCAGCTTCACCCATGGCAGCATCATTGGGCACATCGTCTGGTTCCTCTTGATCTTCACCAGCTCCCCCCGTTGCAGCATCACCGTATTCAGGGGGCACATAGTTGTCATCGTACTCTTCTTCTTCGCCGTCTTCCATCATAACCCCTATTTCTCCGTGCCTCGTCCAAACGTTATAGTGTGGCATGAAACCCTTGTAAAGCAGGTGGGAGTGAAGGATTTTCCGGTTAGAGTAAGACCTCGTATTCCCACATTCAGTGCATGGACAACACATAAAACCATTCTGCTTGTTTGCCTCAGCCACATCGAGAAACTCATGCACGCCCTTAATGTACTCGCGGGTGTGTCTGTCAGCATACATCCATTGCCGGTTCATCTGCGTGCATTATATATAATTAAGTGTCCAAATTAATAGAAGTTCATCATCACATTAAAACCAAAGTGCATACATAGTTCTCATCTAATAACATATAGCTCTCCAGAGCATCTAATTAATTAAACCATACATTGAAACTATGTAAAACATTTCAATACGAAAACAAATGCGATTATAATCGCAACCAAGGTAACAATTGATCCAACGGCATAATGGTACCAAGCGTCGGTATGAATGGCATATTTTCTAATCTTTCTAATCTTCAAGCGCATTGCATCCATCTTGATCTTGTGATCATCGACGACATCCGCAACATGCAACTCCAATATCATCTTCTCCTCCTCAATTTTTTTATTTTTTCCTTCAACAAATTGTTTTCTTCTTCAACTAAATTTAACCTCTCGACAAGGTCGGTTGGCATTTCCGATTCACATACATCCTAGATAAATAAAATCTATGTCACGTTGGTCGGCATAATTTTCATAAACAATAAATGAACCAATAGTTATAAAGATAATATACATACCAAATCCGAATCATAGACAGGACGAGGGCCAACGGGGGCGGATACCAAAACCATCGCACTATATAAGATGCAATAAAAATGTAAGAAAATGATACAAGTATCTATCTAAACATACAAGTAAGAATATTTTTCCTTTCAGAAAGAAGATAAGAATAAGAGGCTCACCACGGTGGTGTCGGTGATGAGATCGGCGTGGGTGATCGACGGCGGTGAAGACGGGGACGGGGCGTGACGGACCGCTAAATCTAGACAAATCTCAAGGAAAATGGAGCTTGGAGGTCGAGCTTCGAGAGGAGAAAGCTTAAGTAGTGTGGCTCGGGCATTCCATCGAACATCTCATCTGCATAGGAGGTGAGCTAGAGCACCACAAAGCCCTCTCCCCCTCGGCCAGAAAAAACAGAGCACTGGGGTGCTCTGCTCGCGAGCGAGGGGTATATATAGGCACCTCATTGGTTCCGGTTGGTGGCATGAACCGGGACTAAAGGGGAGCCTTTGGTCCCGGTTTAAGCCACCAACCGGGACCAATGGTGGTGGGCCAGGAGGGAGGTCATTTGGTCCCGGTTCATCCCACCAACCGGGACCAAAAGGTCCAGACGAACCGGGACCAATGGCCCACGTGGCCCGGCCGGCACCCTGGGCTCATGAACCAGGACCAATGCCCACATTGGTCCCGGTTCTAGACTGAACCGGGACTAATGGGCTGATGCGGCCTAGACCATAGCCCTGTTTTCTATTAGTGCATGCACACAATTTAGAATTTAGGCCGGCCGCTTGCTAGACTTGCCCTAAAAAGTTTCAACTCCTTCAGAAAATAGGGATCGACTATATGTGAGCTCTCTAAAATGTATTTTGAATAAGTTAATTTATCGTACCATTATTAGATTAAAGATCCTACAGCCGTTCTTCTTTTTTCTTCCTCTAGCTTTCTCCCCCCTCCATCCGTTTATTCTTCCATAAAATCAATTTACACAAATTGTAAATCCAAACAACTTTCTTTTTTTGTACAATCGGATCTTGAGATCTTCCATCCCCACCTAAATGTCTGGCGGACAGCCCGGACAACGCCTAGACAAAATAAAAAGCTACCCAACCAGACCCCTCGAAGCCAATCCAGATGTCCAAACTGTCCGCATTCCCCAAACACAACCCATATGTGGGGAGGACTTGGGACTTTCCGGACACGCCCGGGCCCATCCGCCGCGTGCGACCGGCCTACCCCGACCCCACTAATATCCCCTCCTTATTTGTACCCTAGATCAAACCCTAGCCATTTGCTACTCCACTCCATTTTCAGTCCGCTCCGCCAAACTCCTCTCCCGTTGATGTCTGGCCACTTCCGGCATGGCGGGCAGTGGAGCTGAGTCTGACAACTCCGGATCCGTCGACTGAGACCTCACCCCCAGGGGCGGAACTGGGCCCGGGGCACCCAGGGCCCAGGCCTGGGGCGTGGAAATTCAAACAAACTCTTATCTCTATTCCTAATGGACGAGTTGGTTGAATAGTCCCACCATTTTCGTCTGGTTTTTTTCGTCCGGTTTATTTTCGTCTCACCTCCCACCACCACTCCCACGTTAATTTCTTCTTCTTCACACTTAAAACCGAATCGTGTCTGATACTTCTTCCATTTATTCATGCTTGCTTTGGCAGGTGTCGATTCAATCAATCATGTAAATATTTGGTAATTAAGAATTC
>NC_053023.1:16457888-16502511 GCF_003073215.2 Triticum urartu
GGGGGGGGGGGGGGGGGGGGGGCATTGCACACGACTCCGAAATCATCGGCGATAGGTCCTCCGGTCACTCACGCGGGACAAAAAGAGCACGTGTGAGATCGGGTGAGTCATCATAAACAATTATACGGGACAAATCATGTGATATGTTCTTAGCAACACGCACGGTGCCTAGAAGAAACTGTATGGCTTAGGTATGCCCATCACACACACTTTTATGTGGAAACGTTTGTGCAAGATGGCCTAACGCAAACACTTGTCGAGCGGAAGTCGTGTGTGATTATTCATAGATCCAACATGCCTACTTTCCAGTAATTGTGTATCGATGTAATGGAGACCTTTTGGTTTTCATACCATATTGACATTATGCACCGACTAGTTCATCAAAAAATCCAAGGGATAATTTGTTTTATACCATTAGTTGTGGCCCCCTCGTCAGGATTGCCCCTAGTTTGTGAAAACACGTGGTCTTGCCTGACTCACTTTGGCCTCTTATGCTTTTTCCCTTTGACCGTTTGACCTCACTTTGAAAACTTCATAACTAATTCATACTAAATCAAAAAAATGCAAATCAAAAAAAGTTGGTGGCAAAGAATGACAAAAGTTTTAAGAGCTTGCCAAGTTTCATTAGGGAATGGCATTTGTGGAAGTCATGGCAAAAATAAAACAATCTATTTTCGAGTGTTGGTTGTTTTTTTGCGACGACTTCCACGAATGTGATTTCCTGATGAGACTTGGCAAGCACTTAAAATATTCATCATTCCTTGCCACCAACTTTTTTTGAATTTTTTGAAATTTTTTTGATTTTACTATTCATGGTGGTATCATAAGAGCTAAAACTCGGATGGACACTTACCAACACTTTCGTCATGAATGCAAGTGACATTGACATACAGGTGATATTTTTTTCAAACATTTTGGTATCTTATTTGCATTTTTCTGATTTAGTATGAATTAGTTATATGAAGTTTTCAAAGTGACAGTCAAATGGAAAAAGCACAAGACACCAAAGTGGGTGGGGCAAGACCACGTGTTTTCAGAAACTAGGAGCAATCCTGACGAGGGGGACACAACTGAGGGTATACCAATTATCCCAAATCCAAACTTGACGGAGAATGTCGAGCAATAAATTTCAACTTCTTCCATTCATCCACACATCAAATTGTTGATTTAGGGACAAAATCAATCTAAAAAATTTAAACAAATCATACATGTAATTTATGAGATAATGTATACACGTGCATATATTACTTACAATATATGAAAATTTGAGATGAATGCGAAAATAAAGTAAATATCTTACCTTTTCTTTCTATAGTTTGTACTTTTAACACAAAAAATTGTACATAAACTACATATTCTTTTCCATATTTTAAATTTTACAGCCGTAACATTTAGTTCGCCGAAATTGACAAGGGAGCAAAGTCCTCCGGAACATGATGATTTAGAGGGTTTAGTGAGACTAAATAAAAATCGAGGAAAATATGAGCGAAACCAATGTTTCACTAGGATTTTTTTTTTGAATTTTTATATTATTTCGAATTTTGTGGAGGATAAATTGTTATAATTATAATTATATTGAAATAGTATGTTTCTGTCAAAAGGCTTAACCAATTAGCACCATTAACTGATTCTTATTTTCCTAACAGATCCATCCCCTGCCAAGACAAATATGTATCGCGTATAGTTTTGTTTGCCGGTCTCCTGTCCACTGTTCACGTTCTTCTCTATAGTATTGTTATGCACAATGGAAGACGGTGTCCGGATGAAAAATTTTGCAGGGTAAACACATAATCATGATTTGATTTAAATGTTCAATTAAACTGAAAAATGCCACTTGATCTAATCCTTTCTGTTAATTAATCATGTTTTCCCCATCGCAAAAAAAAAATTAAAAAAAATTAATCATGTTTTCCAATCACCGGGAATTGTCATACTCTGAGCTAATAGTGGCAAAAGATAACTTCTCCAAGGATATGAAAACCGGCAAGGGATCTTTTGGCAAGGTGTATAGAGGGCGGCTAACAGTGACAGACCTAGGGGCGGTGGTGGTGAAGGGGATGCGGCAGCCGACGTCGAGGTGGAATCAGTAGAACTATGTGCAGCAGATCGAGACCTCGTGTCAGCTGCGCCACAAGAACCTCTTGTTACTCATTGGTTGGTGCGACGAGAATGGAAGGTTGTTGCTTGTCTATGAGCTCGAACCCAATGATAGCATGAACGACCATCTCCATGGCAGCGGCTGCAGGGGGGACGTTGACATTGCGACAGAGGTACAATATCCTTCTCGGCATCGCAACCACCATCGAGTACCTCCACAATGGCGCCTATGACTCGGCCGTGGGGTAGATGCTACACCGGGACATCAAGCCTAGCAACGTGATGCTGGGTGAGGGCTTCGATGCCAAGCTCGGTGACTTCAGGCTCGTGTGGCAAGTCAGCTACCACGATGGCGTATGTACTCCTTGTATCACCATGATTGGGAGCATGGACTACATGGACCCCCAGTACATCGAGACCGGCACGCTGAGCCCCGCCTCTGATATATATAGCCTTGGGTTGGTTCCGTTGGAGGTGGCCACCGATGTGAGACTGATCGTCCCAAGAAGGGTAGCGCACCGAAACACCCTCATCGCCGCCATCAGGGAGTTTTATAGCAAGAAAGCCATCCTTGAGATTGTAGATGAGCGGATGAGAGGGGAGTTGAAGTAGTGGTAGTGGCAGATGGAGCGTGTCATGATAACTAGGCTGATGTGTGTCGTGCAAGAGTGTGACAAGCGCCCATCCATCAAAGATGTCATCAACTTGCTCTCCAATCATGAACAATCTCTAACATCCATTTGGTACATGAAAGATTCTTCAATGAGGACAAATGATCGATGTCGTTCCATACTAACTAGCAAGGTTGGCTTCGCAAATGCAAGGGCATCGTCATTAGCGTATTGAACAGTTCCATGACATAAATTTATGTACCCAGAGTTGCTAAAGATTTGGAACTTTAAATCGTATGGCTCTATAGCCATGTAAAGTTCTATACTTGTTATTGCCATGTCATTGTAACAATAAGTCTTTTTTCTTGAATAAAGTTCCAAGACCTACCATATGAAACTAGTTGCTGACAGTAACTGGTTGCTTGATGATGCTCACGTTAAGGTCATTATTTTCACCTACATGGATTTTGGTCTTTTGATGCACATCGTCTCTCTTGTTACCTCCTAGATGATGTGTGTTCGTCTTCGGCATCAGTATGAGCCTTACAGGGAGGCAATATTCCTTGACATTCTAAGCATGATGGTGTCCTGGACCGGCGGTACTTACCATGTAGACTCCAGGCAAGGTGGGCCGGCCATGGACCCCGTTTGTCGGTTCCGTCTTTGGTCAGTTCGGGCAACCTATGACGCATGCAAGGGGGATTTCACAAGACTGCCCATGTAAGACAAGGACACCTCTCCACCTACGTAGCCGACTAGGCCTCCTATTATCATAGGCCTGGGATACATTATATAATCCGAGGCTAGACTAGTTGATAGATCATTAGAATCCCAACACATACCAGAGATGAAACAACTCTCATTGACAAACGATCTCGTGGTAGATCAACATGTACTATATACCCCCTCAATCAATATAATCAAAGCAGGATGAGGGGTTGATACGTCCATTTTGCATCGTGCTTTTATATCAATATTTATTGCATTACGGGCTGTTATTACACATTATGTCACAATACTTATGCATACTATCACTTATTTTACAAGGTTTACATGAAGAGGGGGAATGCCGGCAGCTAGAATTCTGGGCTGGAAAAGGAGCAAATATTAGAGACCTATTCTGCACAACTTCAAAAGTCCTGAAACTTCACAGGAGTACGTTTTAGAATATGTAAAAAAATATTGGGCGAAGGAAGTACCAGAGGGGGGCCACCCACCATCCACGAGGGTGGGGGGTGCGCCCCCTGCCTCGTGGCCCCCTCGCAGGCCTTCGGTGCCCATCTTCTGGTATATGAGACCTTTTGCCCTGGAAAAAAATCATAAGAAAGCTCTCGGGACGAAACTCCACCGCCACGAGGCGGAACCTTGGCGGAACCAATCCAGGGCTCTGGCGTAGCTGTTCTGCCGGGGAAACTTCCCTCCGAGAGGGGAAATCATCACCACCGTCATCATCATCGATCCTCTCATCGGGAGGGAGTCAATCTCCATCAACATCTTCACCAGCACCATCTCATCTCAAACCCTAGTTCATCTCTTGTATCCAATCTTTGTCCCAAAACCTCAGACTGGTACCTGTGGGTTGCTAGTAGTGTTGATTACTCCTTGCAGTTGATGCTAGTTGGTTTACTTGGTGTAAGATCATATGTTCAGATCCTTTATGCATATTATTTCCCCTCTGATTATGAACATGAATATGATTTGTGAGTAGTTATGTTCGTTCCTAAGGACATGGGATAAGTCTTGCTATAATTAGTCATGTGAATTTGGTATTCATTCGATATTTTGATGAGATGTATGTTGTCTCTCCTCTAGTGGTGTCATGTGAACATCTACTACCAAACACTTCACCATTGTTTGGGCCTAGGGGAAGGCATTGGGAAGTAATAAGTAGATGATGGGTTGCTAGAGTGACAGAAGCTTAAACCCTAGTTTATGAGTTGCTTTGTAAGGGGCTGATTTGGATCCATATGTTTCATGCTATGGTTAGGTTTACCTTAATTCTTCTTCTGTAGTTGTGGATGCTTGTCCAAGGAAGGGCAGCACCCAAGCACCGGTCCACCCACATATCAAATTATCAATGTACCGAACGCGTATCATATGAGCGTGATGAAAACTAGCTTGACGATAATTCCCATGTGTCCTCGGGAGCGTTTTCCTTTATATAAGAGTTTGTCCAGGCTTGTCCTTTGCTACAAAAAGGATTGGGCCATCTTTCTGCACCTTTTTTACTTTTACTATTTTTTACCCGTTACAAATTACCTTATCAGAAAACTACCTGTTACCGATAATTTCAGTGCTTGCAGAGAATACCTTGCTGAAAATTGCTTATCATTTCCTTCTGCTCCTCGTTGGGTTCGACACTCTTACTTATCGAAAGGACTACAATAGATCCCCTATACTTGTGGGTCATCAAGACTCTTTTCTGGCGCCGTTGCCGGGGAGTGAAGCGCCTTTGGTGAGTGGAATTTGGTAAGGAAAGATTTATATAGTGTGCTGAAATTTACTGTCACTTGTTACTATGGAACATAATCCTTTGACGGGCTTGTTCGGGGTATCTTCACCCCGATCAGTAGAACAAAGAGTTGCTCATCAACCTACTGAACCTACTGAAAATGTTTACTTTGAAATTCCTTCGGGTATGATAGAGAAACTGCTAGCCATTCCTTTTGCAGGTATGCCCGAGGATGTTATCAAGAAGAAGGTCTTCCCTTTATCTTTGAAGGGAAAGGCATTGACATGGTTTAGGCTATGTGATGATATGGGATCATGGAACTACAACCGATTGAAATTGGAATTTCATCAGAAGTTTTATCCTATGCATCTTGTTCATTGTGATCGTAATTATATATATAATTTTTGGCCTCGCGAAGGAGAAAGCATCCCTCAAGCTTGGGGGAGGCTTAAGTCAATGCTATATTCATGCCCCAATCATGAGCTCTCAAGAGAAATGATTATTCAAAACTTTTATGCTCCGCTTTCTCTCAATAATCGCTCCATGCTCGATACTTCTTGTACTGGATCTTTTATGATGAATACTATTGAATTCAAATGGGATTTATTGGAAAGAATTAAACGCAACTCTGAAGATTGGGATCTCAACGAAGGTAAGGAGTCAGGTATATCACCTAAGTTTGATTGTGTTAAATGTTTTGTGGATACGGATGTTTTCCGTGATTTAGCACTCAATATGGACTTGACTCTGAGATAGTAGCTTCTCTTTGTGAATCCTTTGCTACTCATGATGATCTCCCTAAGGGGAAGTGGTTTAAATATAATCCTCCCATTGAAGTAAAATTAGTCGCACCTATTAAATTTGAAGAAAAGACTATCACTTATAATGATTCTATTGTTCCTACTGCTTATATTGAGAAACCACCTTTCCCTATCAGAATAAAGGATCATGCTAGAGCTTCAACTGTGGTTCGTAAGAGTAATACTAGAACACCTACACCCTCTGAGCAAGTTAAAGTTGAACCTAGTATTGGTATGGTTGAAGAACTATTGGCTGATAATATTGATGCGCATGTTATTTACTTCTGTGATGAAGCTGCTAGAATTGCTAGACCCGATACTAAAAATAAACATATACCTGTTGTAGGCATGCCTATTATTTCTATTAAAATAGGAGATCATTGCTTATGTGATATGGGTGCTAGTGCAAGTGCAATACCTCATTCCTTATACAAAGAAATTATGCATGATATTGCATCTGCTGAGATAGAAGAGATTGATGTTACAATTAAACTTGCCAATAGAGACACTATTTCACCGGTTGGGATTGTTACAGATGTTGAATTCTTGTGTGGGGAAGTTAAATACCCTGCTGATTTTCTTGTTCTTCGTTCCCCACAAGATGACTTTTGTCCCATTATATTTGGTAGACCCTTCTTGAATACTGTCAATTCTAGGATAGATTGCAAAAAGGATGTTGTTACTATTGGTTTGGGGGATATGTCTCATGAGTTTAATTTTTATAAATTTCATAGACAACCCCATGATAAAGAATTGCCTAGTAAAGATGAAATTATTGGTCTTGCTTCTATTGCCATGCCTCCTAGTGATCCTTTAGAACAATACTTGCTAGACCATGAAAATGATATGTTTATGAATGAGAATGAAAGAAGGGAAATAGATGAAGTATTCTTTAAACAGAGACCTATTTTGAAACACAACTTGACTGTTGAAATCCTAGGGGATCCTCCTCCACCCAAGGGTGATCCTGTGTTTGAGCTTAAACCTTTACCTAATACTCTTAAATATGCTTATCTTGATGAGAAAGAGATATATCATGTTATTATTAGGGCTAACCTTTCAGAGCATGAAGAAAAGAAATTATTAAAAACTCTGAAGAAGCATCGTGCTGCTATTGAATATACTCTTGATGATCTTAAGGGTATTAGTCCCACTCTATGCCAGCACAAAATAAAATTGGAGAAAGACGCGAAACGAGTTGTTGATCACCAATGACGGTTAACTCCTAAGATGAAAGAAGTGGTAAGAAAAGAAATACTAAAGCTTCTGGAGGCAGGTATAATTTATGCCGTTGCTGATAGTCAGTGCGTGAGTCCTGTCCATTGTGTCCCTAAGAAGGGAGGTATTATTGTTGTTCCTAATGATAAAGATGAATTGATCCCACAAAGAATTGTTACGGGTTATAGAATGGTAATTGATTTCCGCAAATTAAATAAAGCTACTAAAAAGGCTCATTACCCTTTAACTTTTATTGATCAAATGCTAGAAATACTATCCAAACGTACACATTTTTTCTTTCTTGATGGTTATTCTAGTTTCTCTCAAATACCTGTGTCAAAAGAGGATCAAGAAAAGACCACTTTTACTTGCCCTTTCGGTACATTTGCTTATGTACGTGTGCCTTTTGGTTTATGCAATGCACCTGCTACCTTTCGAAGATGTATGACTTTTGTGAAAAGATTGTTGAGGTATTCATGGATGATTTTTCTGTATATGGAACTTCTTTTGATGATTGCTTAAGCAACCTTGATCGAGTTTTGCAGAGATGTGAAGAAACTAATCTTGTCTTGAATTGGGAGAAGTGTCACTTTATGGTTAATGAAGGTATTGTCTTGGGGCATAAAATTTCTGAAAGAGTTATTGAAGTTGATAAAGCTAAGGCTGATGCTATTGAAAAGATGTCGTGTCCTAAGGACATTAAAGGTATAAGAAGTTTCTTTGGTCATGCCGGTTTTTATAGGAGGTTCATTAAGGACTTCTCCAAAATTTCTAGGCCTCAGACAAATCTCTTACAAAAAGATGTTCCTTTTGTCTTTGATGATGATTGTGTAGAAGCATTTGAAATACTTAAGAAAGCTTTGATTTCGGCACCTATTGTTCAGCCTCCTGATTGGAATTTACCATTTGAAATTATGTGTGTTGCTAGTGATTATGCTGTAGGGGCTGTTCTAGGACAAAGAGTTGATAAGAATTTAAATGTTATCCAATATGCTAGTAAAACTCTAGACAGTGCCCAAAGAAATTATGCTACTACTGAAAAGGAATTTTTAGCAGTTGTATTTGCTTGTGATAAGTTCAGACCTTATATAGTTGATTCTAAAGTAACTGTTCACACTGATCATGCTGCTATTAAATATATTATGAAAAAGAAAGATGCTAAACCTAGACTTATTAGATGGGTTCTCTTGCTACAAGAATTTGATTTGCATATTATTGATAGAAAGGGAGCTGAGAACCCCGTTGCAGACAACTTGTCTAGGTTAGAGAATGTTCTTGATGACCCACAACCTATTGATGATAGCTTTCCTGATGAAAAATTAGCTGTCATAAATGCTTCTCATACTGCTCCATGGTATGCTGATTATGCTAATTACATTGTTGCTAAATTTATACCACCTAGTTTCACATACCAACAAAAGAAAAAGTTTTCTATGATTTAAGACATTACTTCTGGGATGACCCGCACCTTTATAAAGAAGGAGTAGATGGTATTATTAGACGTTGTGTACCTGAGCATGAACAGGAACAGATCCTACGCAAGTGTCATTTCGAGGCTTATGGAGGACACCATGCTGGATATAGAACTGCACATAAGGTATTGCAATCCGGTTTTATTGGCCTAATCTCTTCAAGGATACTCGTAAGTTTGTCTTGTCTTGTGATTAATGTCGAAGAATTGGTAATATTAGTAGACGTCAAGAAATGCCTATGAATTATTCACTTTTTATTGAACCATTTGATGTTTGGGGCTTTGATTATATGGGACCGTTTCCTTCCTCTAATGGGTATACACATATTTTAGTTGCTGTTGAGTACGTTACTAAGTGGGTATAAGCTATCCCAACTAGTAGTGCTGATCATAACACCTCTATTAAGATGCTTCAAGAAGTTATTTTTCCGAGGTTTGGAGTCCCTAGATACTTAATGACTGATGGTGGTTCACATTTTATTCATGGTGCTTATCGTAAAATGCTTGCTAAGTATGATGTTAATCATAGAATTGCATCCCCATATCATCCAAAATCTAGTGGTGAAGTAGAACTGAGTAATAGAGACCTTAAATTAATTTTGTAAAAGATTGTTAATAGATCTAGAAAGAATTGGCCCAATAAACTTGATGATGCATTATGGGCTTATAGAATTGGATATAAAAATCCTATGGGTATGCCTCTTATAAGATGGTTTATGGAAAATCTTGTCACTTACCTCTCGAACTAGAACATAAGGCATATTGGGCCATTAAAGAGCTCAATTATGATTTCAAACTTGCCGGTGATAAGAGGTTATTTGACATTAGCTATGGAGAACCCAGGCCTATGAGAATGCTAAACTGTTTAAAGAAAAGGTTAAAAGATGGCATGACAAAAGGATACAAAAGCGTGAGTTTAATGTAGGTGATTATGTTTTGCTATACAACTCTTGTTTAAGATTTTTTGCAGACAAACTCCTCTCAAAATAGGAAGGTCCTTACGTCATCGAGGAGGTTTATCGTTCTGGTGCCATAAAAATCAACAATTTCGAAGGCACAAATCCGAGGGTGGTGAACGGTCAAAGAATCAAACTTTATATCTCAGGTAATCCTATAAATGTTGAAAGTAATGTTATTGAAACTGAAACCCCGGAGGAATACAAAAGGGACACTTTCCAGAACATTTCAGACTCCAAAAAGGAAGAGGTATGTGGTACGACAAGTAAACCGACTCCAAAACAGTTCTAATAGCAATTTTTCTCTGTTTTGGAATATTTAATAAAATAGGAAAATAAGAAGTAGTACAGGAAGGACACGAGGCTTCCACGAGGCTGGAGGGTGCGCCCTACCCCTGGGCGCGCCCCCTGCCTCGTGGGCACCTCGTGTGCTCTCCGGACTCCGTTTTCTTACGCGATACTTCTTTTGGTCGGTAAAAATTCATTATATAATCTCCCGAAAGTTTTGACCACCGTACCACGTGATTATCCTCTGTTTTTGTTTCGAGTTGTTTCTGCCGCAGATTTAGAGCAAGATGTTGTCTCAAGACTCCGACGTAGAAAGCTATCTCTCACATCTCATTGCCAATCCAAAGACCTATGGGGACTTATCTCCTTGTGGTCGAACTACGGATGATGAGGAGGATGCCCACTTGAGGATGATCAATGATTCAAGTTCATAGGAGGAGGATGTCCCTCTACCTCAACCTGGGGATATACACGTGAAGTTCAAGAAGTCTAGTCTCCCCAAGAGGGCTAAACTGTCTAACAACCGATCTATTCCTTCTTGTTTTCAGCAGAAAAGCAAAGGAGATTTATGTAACAAGATCTTGAAACTGGAATCGGAGGTCGATGATTTAAAGGAGGAGATCGCTCTTCTCAATTACAACATGAAAAAGCTGAAGGCACAATTGTCATCATCATCACCATCACCAGCAAAGAAGAACTGAGTATCTGGTATGGGCACTCCCCTTGGCAACTGCCAAGCTTGGGGGAGGTGCCCTGGTATCATATCACCATCACACTTTTATCTTTATCGTTTTTCTTAGTTCGATCCTTTTGGTAATATCTTGATCTAGTAGAATAAAGTTTTAGTATGATCTAGTTTTGAGTTTTTTGCTTTATGATCCTTCTATGTAATCGAGTCCGTGAGCTATATAATAAAGATTAGTGTTGAGTCAAGGGCTTGATCATCTTGCTATGATCTTGAGGGAATAAAAATAAAAGAGAAAGAATAAAAAGAAATAAAGAGATCATATGGATCTTATGGAGAGTAATGACTTCACATATAAAGAGTATGCTGAATAAAAGTTGTTGAGAGTTGACAAACATAGTTTTCGTCATCTTTGCAATTAATAGGAAGTAATAAAGAAAGAGAGGTTTTCACATATAAATATACTATATTGGAAATCTTTTATGATTGTGAGCACTCATTAAAATATGACATGCTAAAGAGTTGATGTTGGACAAGGAAGACAACGTAATGGGTTATGTTTTCTTATATCCGAAATAAATTATATTGTCATGGATCATACAACATGTTGAGTGTGCCTTTCCCTCTTATGCTAGCCAAATTCTTTGCACCAAGTAGAGATACTACTTGTTCTTCCAAATAATCTTAAACCCCGTTTTGCCATGAGAGTCCAACATATCTACCTATGGATTGAGTAAGATCCTTCAAGTAAGTTGGCATTGTTGCAAGCAATAAAAATTTCTATCTAAATATATATGATTTATTAGTGTGGAGAAAATAAGCTTTATATGATCTTGTGATATGGAAGAAATAAAAGCGACGGACTGCATAATAAAGGTCCATATCACAAGTGGCAATATAAAGTGACGTTCTTTTGCATTAAGATTTCGTGCATCCAACCATAAAAGCACATGACAACCTCTGCTTACCTTTGCGAAGGGCCTATCTTTTATTCTTGTCTTATACTTCATACAAAAGTCATGGTGATCTTCACCTTTCCTTTTTACATTTTATCCTTTGGCAAGCACAATGTGTTGGAAAGATCCTGATATTTATAGCTAATTGGATGTGAGTTTTCATGAACTATTATTGTTGACATTACCCTTGAGGTAAAAGGTTGGTAGACAATACTATAAGCCCCCATCTTTCTCTATGTCCGATTAGAACTTCATACCCATAAATATTGCGTGAGTGTTAGCAGTTGTGAAAGACTAAATGATAGTTGAGTATGTGGACTTGTTGAAAAGCTCTTATATTGACTCTTTCCGATGTTGTGATAAATTGCAATTGCTTCAATGACTGAGATTATAGTTTGTTAGTTTTCAATGAAGTTTATGATTCATACTTGAAACTGTGAATATATATGTTGCTATTCTAAGAATTATCATGATGCTCTCATGAGTGTTAGCAGTTGTGAAAGAGTAAATGATAGTTGAGTATGTGGACTTGCTGAAAAGCTCTTATATTGACTCTTTCCGATGTTGTGATAAATTGCAATTGCTTCAATGACTGAGATTATAGTTTGTTAGTTTTCAATGAAGTTTATGATTCATACTTGAAACTGTGAATATATATGTTGCTATTCTAAGAATTATCATGATGCTCTCATGAGTGTTAGCAGTTGTGAAAGAGTAAATGATAGTTGAGTATGTGGACTTGCTGAAAAGCTCTTATATTGACTCTTTCCGATGTTGTGATAAATTGCAATTGCTTCAATGACTGAGATTATAGTTTGTTAGTTTTCAATGAAGTTTATGATTCATACTTGAAACTGTGAATATATATGTTGCTATTCTAAGAATTATCATGATGCTCTTATGTCAGTATTTTATTTTTATCGACACCTCTATCTCTAAACATGTGGTCATATTTTTATATATCGGCTTCCGCTTGAGAACAAGTGAGGTCTAAGCTTGGGGGAGTTGATACGTCAATTTTGCATCAAGCTTTTATATCGATATTTATTGCATTACGAACTGTTATTACACATTATGTCACAATACTTATGCCTATTCTCTCCTATTTTACAAGGTTTACATGAAGAGGGGGAATGCCGACAGCTGGAATTCTGGGCTGGAAAAGGAGCAAATATTAGAGACATATTCTACACAACTCAAAAAGTCCTGAAACTTCAAGGGAGCATGTTTTAGAATATATAAAAAATATTGGGCGAAGGAAGTACCAGAGGGGGGCCACTGCTACCTCTTGAGCACTGCGTTGGTTTACGCTTAAAGAGGAAAGGGTGATGAAGTAAAGCAGCGTAAGTATTTCCCTCAGTTTTTGAGAACCAAGGTATCAATCTAGTAGGAGACCACGCGCGAGTCACCTCGTACCTACACAACCAAATAAGAACCTCGCAACCAACGCGATAATGGGGTTGTTAATCCCTTCACGACCACTTGCAAGAGTGAGATCTGATAGGGATAATAATAATAAGATAAATATTTTTGGTATTTTTATGATATAGATTGAAAGTAAAGATTGCAAAATAAAATAGATTGGAAACTTGTATAATGGAAAATAGACCCGGGGGCCGTAGGTTTCACTAGTGGCTTCACTCAAGATAGCATAAGTATTACGGTGGGTGAACAAATTACTGTCGAGCAATTGATAGAAAAGCGAATAATTATGAGAATATCTAGGCATGATCATGTATATAGGCATCACGTCCGTGACAAGTAGACCGACTCCTGCCTGCATCTACTACTATTACTCCACACATCGCCCGCTATCCAACATGCATCTAGAGTATTAAGTTCATAAGAACAGAGTAACGCCTTAAGCAAGACGACATGATGTAGAGGGATAAACTCATGCAATATGATATAAACCCCATCTTTTTATCCTCGATGGAAACAATACAATACGTGTTGTTTCCCCTACTGTCACTGGGATCGAGCACCGCAAGATTGAACCTAAAGCTAAGCACTTCTCCCATTGCAAGAAAGATCAATCTAGTAGGCCAAACCAAACTGACAATTCAAAGAGACTTGCAAAGATAAACCAATCATACATAAAAGAATTCAGAGAATAATCAAATATTGTTCATAGATAATCTGGATCATAAACCCACAATTCATCATATCTCGACAGACACACCACAAAAGAAGATTACATCGAATAGATCTCTAAGAGAATCGAGGAGAACTTTGTATTGAGATCCAAAAAGAGAGAAGAAGCCATCTAGCTACTAGCTATGGACCCGAATAGGTCTGAAGTAAACTACTCACACATCACTGGAGAGGCCATGGAGTTGATATAGAGGCCCTCCGTGATCAATGCCCCCTCCGGCGGAGCACCGGAAAAGGCCCCAAGATGGGATCTCTCGGGTACAGAAGGTTGCGGCGATGGAATTAGGTTTTCGTGGTGCTCCTGCATGTTTGCGGGGTACGTGGACTTATATAGGAGGAAGAAGTAGGTCGGTGGAGCAACGAGGGGCCCACGAGGGTGGAGGGCGCGCCCAGGGGGGTAGGCGCGCCCCCTGCCTCGTGGCCTCCTCGATTGCTTCTTGACGCCCACTCCAAGTCTCCTGGATCAAGTTTGTTGAGAAAATCACGTTCCCGAAGGTTTCATTCCGTTTGGAATTCGTTTGATATTCCTTTTCTATGAAACATTGAAATAGGCAAAAAAACGGCAATTTGGGCTGGGCAAACAACACAAGAAAACAGAATCTGTCAAAAACAGAACAGTCTGTAGTAATCTGTAGCTAACGCAAACTTCTGGAACCCCAAAAATTCTAAAATAAATATTTAGACGTGAGTAATTTATATATTAATCATCTGCAAAACAATTAACTAAATATCACCTTCCAAATAAAAATTGCAGCAATTCTCGTGAGCGGTAAAGTTTCTGTTTTTTACAGCAAGATCAAAAATACTTTCCCCAAGTCTTCCCAATGGTTATACTTGGAACAAACACTAATTAAACACAAAATACACAACCAAAACAGAGGCTACATAAATTATTTATTACTAAACAGGAGCAAAAATTAAGGAATAAAAATAAAATTGGCTTGCCTCCCAACAAGCGCTATCGTTTAACGCCCCTAGCTAGGCATAAAAGCAAAGATAGATCGAGGTATTGCCATGATAATGATAAGGTAAATCGCGAAAACTCATCTCATACGCCCTATATTCAGCAGCAAGTTTTCTTTGTGGCAAGCAAAAGTAATCAAAAGGGCTAAATTTAATGGGTAAAAAGTCCCCAAGATCAAGCTCGGGAGGTATTGGTTCCTCCTTTGGCCCCTCATATTGCACAATCAATTCATCATTATAAGCATTCTTTCGACAAAAAGTCATGATCCTTTGTTCAAGGGAAAAACCTAGCCCATTGTTCTGGATGGCAAAATTATCATTAAGTTCAGAGATCCTATTAACAAGAGCATCGGTAGGAACCTTTTTTCTAAGGTTTTCATTAAAAGCAACATGATCTAACGATCGTAAACGCATAATGTCTTCTTGATAGAAAAGGACCGCTTCTATGGGAGGACGGCCAGCATCCACCCTATAATGCGCAAAAATTTCATTGGCTTCTTTTATTATAAATCTGAACTCATGAGCTAAAAAGATGGTAGCAGCTCGCTTAACATAAGAATGCTCAATATTAGAAAATTCTAGGAAAATCCTTTGTGTGGAAGGATGCATATGTAAAAATTGTCTTTCAAGTTCAACTATGAGCAAAGATATAGCATCTGCGAGACTACTAGTTTTATGAAGATAGATCCACTCATGGTGAGCAAAGCATCGACACAAGTAAAGAAATCTTGGATAACTCCCTTCCCAATAATATTACAGCTACCAATACAAAACTTTTTAGTGTGCAAAATAGTAGGGTTTTCAAGAGGATCATCAATAGCGTCAAAGCTTTCCGTATTACTATCCTTACCAACGATAACCTCCCCAGTTTCAGACATGATGGCAACAGATTGCAAAGAGAACGAGCACACAGAAGGCAGGAAGGAAAAAGAGGCGAACGAAAAGAGAGGGCGAGAGGAAAAGAGGGCGAATAAAATGGCAAGGGTGAAGTGGGGGAGAGGAAAACGAGAGGCAAATGGAAAATAATGTAATGCTGAGGATAAGAGTTGTGATGGGTACTTCGTATGTCTTGACTTGGCGTAGATCTCCCCGGCAACGGCGCCAGAAATCCTTCTTGCTACCTCTTGAGCACTGCGTTGGTTTTCCCTTGAAGAGGAAAGGGTGATGCGGTTAAGTAGCATAAGTATTTCCCTCAGTTTTTGAGAACCAATGTATCAATCCAGTAGGAAACCATGCACGGGTCACCTCGTACCTACACAAACAAATAAGAACCTCGCAACCAACGCGATAAAGGGGTTGTCAATCCCTTCACGACCACTTGCAAGAGTGAGATCTAATAGAGATAATAATAATAAGATAAATATTTTTGATATTTTTATGATATAGATTGAAAGTAAAGATTGGAAAATAAAATAGATTGGAAACTTGTATAATGGAAAATAGACCCGGGGGCCATAGGTTTCACTAGTGGCTTCTCTCAAGATAGCTTAAGTATTACGGTGGGTGAACAAATTACTGTCGAGCAATTAATAGAAAAGCGAATAATTATGAGAATATCTAGGCATGATCATGTATATAGGCATCACGTCCGTGACAAGTAGACCGACTCCTGCCTGCATCTACTATTATTACTCCACACATCGACCGCTATTCATCATGCATCTAGAGTATTAAGTTCATAAGAACAGAGTAACGCCTTATGCAAGACGACATGATGTAGAGGGATAAAGTCATGCAATATGATATAAACCCAATCTTTTTATCCTCGATGGCAACAATAGAATACGTGCCTTGCTGCCCCTGCTGCCATTGGGAAAGGACACCGCAAGATTGAACCGAAAGCTAAGCACTTCTCCCATGGCAAGAAAGATCAATCTAGTAGGCCAAACCAAACTCATAATTCGAAGAGACTTGCAAAGATAAACCAATCATACATAAAAGAATTCAGAGAAGAATCAAATATTGTTCCTAGATAATCTGGATCATAAACCCACAATTCATTGGATCTCGACAAACACACCGCAAAAGAAGATTACAACGAATAGATCTCCAAGAGAATCGAGGAGAACTTTGTATTGAGATACAAAGAGAGAAGAAGCCATCTAGCTACTAGCTGTGGACCCAAAGGTCTGAAGAAAACTACTCACACATCACCGGAGAGGCCATGGAGTTGATGTAGAGGCCCTCCGTGATCAATGCCCCCTCCGGCAGAGCTCCGGAAAAGGCCCCAAGATGGGATCTCTCGGGTACAGAAGGTTGCGGTGATGGAATTAGGTTTTCGTGGTGCTCCTGGATGTTTGCGGGGTACGTGGACTTATATAGGAGGAAGAAGTAGGTCGGTGGAGCAACACGGGGCCCACGAGGGTGGACGGCGCGCCCTCCTGCCTCATGGCCTCCTCGATTGTTTCTTGACGCCCACTCCAAGTCTCCTAGATCACGTTTGTTGAGAAAATCATGTTCCCGAAGGTTTCATTCTGTTTGGACTTCGTTTGATATTCCTTTTCTACGAAACACTGAAATAGGCAAAAAAAATAGCAATTTGGGATGGGCCTCCGGTTAATAGGTTAGTCCCAAAAATGATATGAAAGTGTAAAATAAAGCCCATTAACATCCAAAACAGATAATATAATAGCATGGATCAATCAAAAATTATAGATACGTTGGAGACGTATCAAGGATCCCCAAGCTTAATTCCTCCTCGTCCTCGAGTAGGTAAATGATAAAAAAGAATTTTTGATGTGGAATGCTTTCTAACATATTTCTCAATGCAATTTTTCTTTATTGTGACATGAATGTTCAGATCCGAAAGATTCAAGATAAAAGTTTAATATTGACATAAAAATAATAATACTTCAAGTATACTAACTAAGCAATCATGTCTTCTCAAAATAACATGGCCAAAGAAAGTTATCCCACAAAATCATATAGTCTGGCTATGCTCTATCTTCACCACACAAAATATTTAAATCATGCACAACTCCGATGACAAGCCAAGCAATTGTTTCATACTTTTGATCTTCTCAAACTTTTTCAATCTTCACACAATATATGAGCGTGAGCCATGGATATAGAACTATATGTGGAATAGAATGGTGGTTCTGGAGAAGACAAAAAGGAGAAGATAGTCTCACATCAACTAGGAGTATCAACGGGCTATGGAGATGCCCATCAATAGATATCAATGTGAGTGAGTAGGGATTGCCATGCAACGGATGCACTAGAGCTATAAGTGTATGAAAGCTCAACAAAAGAACTAAGTGGGTGTGCATCCAACTTGCTTGCTCATGAAGACCTAGGGTAATTTTGAGGAAGCCCATCATTGGAATATACAAGCCAAGTTCTATAATCTAAAATTCCCAGTAGTATATAAAAGTGATAACATAGAAGACTCTCTATCATGAAGATCAAGGTGCTACTTTGAAGCACAAGTGTGGAAAAAGTATAGTAACATTGTCCCTTCTCTCTTTTCTTTATTTGGGCCTTCTTTCTTTTTTTTTCCTTTTTGGCCTCTTTTCTTTTTTTTCGTCCGGATTCTCATCTCGACTTGTGGGGGAATCATAGTCTCCATCATCCTTTCCTCACTGGGACAATGCTCTAATAATGATGATCATCACACTTTAATTTACTTACAACTCAAGAATTACAACTCAATACTTAGAACAAAATATGACTCTATGTGAAGGCCTCCGGCGGTGTACCGGGATGTGCAATGATGCATGAGTGACATGTATGAAATTATGAACGGTGGCTTTGCCACAAATACGATGTCAACTACATGATCATGCAAGCAATATGACAACGATGAAGCATGTCATAATAACGGAACGATGGAAAGTCGCATGACAATATATCTCGAAATGGCTATGAAAATGCCATAATAGGTAGGTATGGTGGCTGTTTTGAGGATGGTAAGTGGTGGGTTTATGGTACCGGCGAAAGATGCGTGATACTAGAGAGGCTAGCAATGGTGAAAGGGTGAGAGTGTGTATAATCCATGGACTCAACATTAGTCATAAAGAACTCACATACTTATTGCAAAAATCTATTAGTTATCGAAACAAAGTATTACGCACATGCTCCTAGGGGATAGATTGGTAGGAAAAGACCATCGCTTGTCCCCGACCGTCACTCATAAGGAAGACAATCAATAAATAAATCATGCTCCAACTTCATCACATAACGGTTCACCATGCGTGCATGCTACGGGAATCACAAACTTCAACACAAGTATTTCTCAAATTCACAACTACTCAACTAGCATGACTCTAATATCACCATCTCCATATCTCAAAACAATCATCAAGTATCAAACTTCTCTTAGTATTCAATGCAGTTCTATAAAAGTTTTTATATTATTCCTAAAAGAAAATTTCCATGTTGTTCTAAAGGACTCTCAAAATAATATAAGTGAAGCATGAGATATCAATTATTTCTATAAAATAAAACCACTGCCGTGCTCTAAAAGATATAAGTGAAGCACTAGAGCAAAAACTTTATGGCTCAAAAGATATAAGTGAAACACATAGAGTATTCTAATAAATTCCAAATCATGTGAGTCTCCCTCAAAAGGTGTGTAAAGCAAAGGATGATTGTGGTAAACTAAAAAGCAAAGACTCAAATCATACAAGACGCTCCAAGAAAAACACATATCATGTGGTGAATAAAAATATAGCTCCAAGTAAAGTTACCGATAGACGAAGACAGAAGAGGGGATGCCTTTCGGGGCATCCCCAAGCTTCCGGGGCATCACCAAGCTTAGAATTTTACCTTCGGGTGCCATGGGCATTCCCAAGCCTAGGCTCTTGCCACTCCTTGTTCCATAATCCATCAAATCTTTACCCAAAACATGAAAACTTCACAACACAAAACTCAAAATAGAAAATCTCGTGAGCTCCGTTAGCGAAAGAAAACAAAACACCACTTCATGTTACTGTAATGAACTTCATTCTTGATTTATATTGGTGTTAAACCTACTGTATTCCAACTTCTCTATGGTTTATAAACTCTTTTACTAGCCATAGATTCATCAAAATAAGAAAACAACACAAGAAAAACAGAATCTGTCAAAAACAGAAAAGTCTGTAGTAATTTGTAGCTAACGCAAACTTCTGGAACCCCAAAAATTCTAAAATAAATTTCTAGACGTGAGGAATTTATCTATTAATCATCTAAAAAATAACTAAATAGCACCTTCCAAATAAAAATTGCAGCAATTCTCGTGAGCGCTAAAGTTTCTGTTTTTTATAGCAAGATCAAAAAGACTTTCCCCAAGTTTTCCCAACGGTTCTACTTGGAACAAACACTAATTAAACACAAAATACACAACCAAAACAGAGGCTACATAAATTATTTATTACTAAACAGGAGCAAAAAGCAAGGAATAAAAATAAAATTGGGTTGCCTCCCAACAAGCGCTATCGTTTAACGCCCCTAGCTAGGCATAAAAGCAAAGATAGATCGAGGTATTGCCATGATAATGATAAGGTAAATCGCGAAAACTCATCTCATACTCCCTATGTTCAGCAGCAAGTTTTCTTTGTGGCAAGCAAAAGTAATCAAAAGGGCTAAATTTAATGGGACAAAAGTCCCCAAGATCATGCTCGGGAGGTATTGGTTCCTCCTTTGGCCCCTCATATTGCACAATCAATTCATCATTATAAGCATTCTTTCGACAAAAAGTCATGATCCTTTGTTCAAGGGAAAAACTTAGCCAGTTGTTCTGGATGGCAAAATTATAATTAAGTTCAGAGATCCTATTAAAAAGAGCATCGGTAGGAACCTTTTTTCTAAGGTTTTCATTAAAAGCAACATGATCTAACGATTGTAAACGCATAATGTCTTCTTGATAGAAAAGGGTCGCTTCTATGGGAGGAGGGCCAGCATCCACCCTATAATGCGCAAAAATTTCATTGGCTTCTTTTATTATAAATATGAACTCATGAGCTAAAAAGATGGTAGCAGCTCGCTTAACAGAAGAATGCTCAATATTAGAAAATTCTAGAAAAATCCTTTGTATGGAAGGATGCATATGTAAAAATTGTCTTTCAAGTTCAAATATGAGCAAAGATATAGCATCTGCGAGACTACTAGTTTTATGAAGGATAGATCCACTCATGGTGGGCAAAGCACCGACACAAGTAAAGAAATCTTGGATAACTCCCTTCCCAATAATATTCCCGCAGCCAATACGAAACTTTTTAGTGTGCAAAATAGTAGGGTTTTCAAGAGGATCATCAATAGCATCAAAGTATTCCATATTACTATCCTTACCAACGATAACCTCCCCAGTTTCAGACATGATGGCAACAGATTGCAAAGAGAACGAGCAAAGAGAAGGCAGGAAGGAAAAAGAGGCGAACGGAAAGAGAGGGCGAGAGAAAAAGAGGGCGAATAAAACGGCAAGGGTGAAGTGGGGGAGAGTAAAACGAGAGGCAAATGGCAAATAATGTAATGTGGAGGATAAGAGTTGTGATGGGTACTTCGTATGTCTTGACTTGGCGTAGATCTCCCCGGCAACGGCGCCATAAATCCTTCTTGCTACCTCTTGAGCACTGCGTTGGTTTTTCCCTTGAAGAGGAAAGGGTGATGCAGTAAAGTAGTATAAGTATTTCCCTCAGTTTTTGAGAACCAATGTATCAATCCAGTAGGAGACCACGCGCGAGTCACCTTGTACCTACACAAACAAATAAGAACCTCGCAACAAACGCGATAAAGGGGTTGTCAATCCCTTCACGGCCACTTGCAAGAGTGAGATCTGATAGAGATAATGATAATAAGATAAATATTTTTGATATTTTTATGATATAGATTGAAAGTAAAGATTGCAAAATAAAATAGATTGGAAACTTCTATAATGGAAAATAGACCCGGGGGCCATAGGTTTCACTAGTGGCTTCTCTCAAGATAACATAAGTATTACGGTGGGTGAACAAATTACTGTCGAGCAATTGATAGAAAAGCGAATAATTATGAGAATATCTAGGCATGTATATAGGCATCACGCCCGTGACAAGTAGACCGACTCCTGCCTGCATCTACTACTATTACTCCACACATCGACCGCTATCCAGCATGCATCAAGAGTATTAAGTCCATAAGAATAGAGTAACGTCTTAAGCAAGACGACATGATGTAGAGGGATAAAGTCGTGCAATATGATATAAACCCCATCTTTTTATCCTCGATGGCAACAATACAATACGTGCTTTGCTGCCCCTGCTGTCATTGGGAAAGGACACCGCAAGATTGAACCGAAAGCTAAGCACTTCTCCCATTGCAAGAAAGATCAATCTAGTAGGCCAAACCAAACTGATAATTCGAAGAGACTTGCAAAGATAAACCAATCATACATAAAAGAATTCAGAAAAGAATTAAATGTTGTTCATAGATAATCTGGATCGTAAACCCTCAATTCATCGAATCTCGACAAACACACCGCAAAAGAAGATTACAACGAATAGATCTCCAAGAGAATCGAGGAGAACTTTGTATTGAGATCTAAGGAGAGAGAAGAAGCCATCTAGCTACTAGCTGTGGACCCAAAGTTCTAAAGTAAACTACTCACACATCACCGGAGACGCCATAGAGTTGATGTAGAGGCCCTCCGTGATCAATGCCCCCTCCGGCAGAGCTCCAGAAAAGGCCCCAAGATGGGATCTCTCGGGTACAGAAGGTTGCGGCGATGGAATTAGGTTTTCGTGGTGCTCCTGGATGGTTGCGGGGTACGTGGACTTATATAGGAGGAAGAAGTAGGTCGGTGGAGCAACGTGGGGCCCACGAGGGTGGAGGGCACGCCCCCTGCCTCGTGGCCTCCTCGATTGTTTCTTGATGCCCACTCCAAGTCTCCTAGATCACGTTTGTTGAGAAAATCATGTTCCCCAAGGTTTCATTCCGTTTGGACTTCGTTTGATATTCCTTTTCTATGAAACACTGAAATAGGCAAAAAAAACAGCAATTTGGGCTGGGCCTACGGTTAATAGGTTAGTCCCGAAAATGATATAAAAGTGTAAAATAAATCCCATTAACATCCAGAACAGATAATATAATTTCATGGAGCAATCAAAAATTATAGATATGTTGGAGACGTATCAGCCATCCACCATCCACGAGGGTGGGGGGCACGCCCTACCCCCCTGGGCGCGCCCCCTTCCTCCTGGGCCCCCTGGCAGGCCTCCGGTGCCCATCTTCTGCTATATGAAGTCTTTTGCCATGGAAAAAATCATAAGCAAGCTCTCAGGACGAAACTCCGCCTCCACGAGGCGGAACCAATCTAGGGCTCTGGCGGAGCTGTTCTGCCGGGGAAACTTCCCTCCGGGAGGGGCAAATCATCACCACCGTCATCATCATTGATCCTCTCATTGGGAGGGGGTCAATCTCCATCAACATCTTCACCAGCACCATCTCATCTCAAACCCTAGTTCATCTCTTGTATCCAATATTTGTCCCAAAACCTCAGATTGGTACCTGTGGGTTGCTAGTAGTGTTGATTACTCCTTGTAGTTGATGCTAGTTGGTTTAATTGGTGGAAGATCATATGTTCAGATCCTTTATGCATATTAATTCCCCTCTGATTATGAACATGAATATGATTTGTGAGTAGTTACGTTCGTTTCTGAGGACATGGGAGAAGTCTTGCTATAAGTAGTCATGTGAATTTGCTATTCGTTCAATATTTTGATGAGATGTGTGTTGTCTCTCCTCTAGTGGTGTCATGTGAACGTCGACTACATGACACTTCACCATTGTTTGGGCCTAGGGGAAGGCATTGGGAAGTAATAAGTAGATGATGGGTTGCTAGAGTGACAGAAGTTTAAACCCTAGTTTATGAGTTGCTTCGTAAGGGGCTGATTTGGATCCATATGTTTCATGCTATGGTTAGGTTTACCTTAATACTTCTTCTGTAGTTGTGGATGCTTGCAAGAGGGGTTAATCATAAGTGGGATGCTTGTCCAAGGAAGGGCAGCACCCAAGCACCAGTCCACCCACATATCAAATTATCAAAGTACCGAACGCGAATCGTATGAGCGTGATGAAAACTAGCTTGACGATAATTCCCATTTGTCCTCGGGAGCGCTTTCCTTTATATAAGAGTTTGTCCAGACTTGTCCTTTGCTACAAAAAGGACTGGGCCATCTTGCTGCACCTTATTTACTTTTACTATTTGTTACCCGTTACAAATTATCTTATCACAAAACTACGTGTTACTGATAATTTCAATGCTTGCAAAGGATACCTTGCTGAAAACTGCATATCATTTTCTTCTGCTCCTCATTGGGTTCGACACTCTTACTTATCGAAAGGACTACGATAGATCCCCTATACTTGTGGGTCATCAGAGGTATTATGTCTTCGATAGAGCCCGAACCTAGGTAAAATTTGTGTCTCTGTTATCATCTCACCAAGGCTACCAACTCAGGACCCCCTACCCTAGATCTACTGGATTTGACTCCATCATGACTGGCCCATACATGTCCCTATGTCTAGTCCCAGCGATGTGATGGAAGATGAGATCGGTTCCGGCGTGCTCTACGCACCAGAACAGATTTTCATCTTCGACGGGAGCATCTTCGGCACCAACTCGGCTGGTTACCTCAGCCAAGTCGAGGACTATACCCCATGTTAGATCTATCATAGATCAGTGGGTGTCTTCGTCAACTTCAACTTTGATCTCAACGAAGATCATGGAGAAATTCGTCCATCGAGCTCACAGGTTCAACATCAACATTGCCATCGTGTGACTGTACACAAATTTTTGGGTAGCGAATTTGTTTCTGCCCTTCCGTCATCCTCGAGCATCGCTTTAACAATTTCTTCGATCGAATCGTGCGAAATTGAGTCGACAACGGTCCAAAAAAGTTCATTGCATTCGTATGGCAGAATCTCCAGCAATCGCCGAATATACTGAGGCCCTACCCTATCTGGGCCGAAATCCGCACATGTTTGGGACGGGGTGTCCAGTGGTCAGCTCAAAAAACCACTTGAAGATCCGACCATTCATATCATGCGGAATTGCTATGTCGACAAAACCCCACAAAATGTCAGCTCTATCAGACAATTCAAACTCCTGGGGCGGCTCAATCAGTGCATCATCTTTCAAATTAGATTCTGCACGAAAACATTTTTAGAGAATTTTTCTAAGGTATTGTGTTCTGTTCTCAAACATGTGCCTACCATTTTGGAGCCTTTTCCAAGGTTTTCGTCACCGCGCATCAGTGTCAAACAGGTCCGACCTTGTTGCTCCATGGACGCCGACCTGCGCCAGCATCTCCGCGCGGTCACTTCATCAAGCCGAGATCAATCACGTCGCATTGCCACCTCGGACTAACCAACTGGAAGTTCGGCATCGCCAAGACCACATCATGGACCGACAGAGTGCGTGGGTCGGGCGCGCCGGCATCGCCGCGCCGTTACTTCTTCAAGACGACGTCGAGCGCATTACAAACTCTGGCCTGCATCGGCATCAACGCGCCGACGGTTCAAACTCCATGTATGAACAGATGAAAAATGACGATGTGGGAGAAACTGAAAAGTAAGGTGTCTTTTCTTTTTTGTCATTCTTCTTTGGTTCTTAATGGGGGAAACTGAAAACTAAGGTGACTTTTCTTTTCTACCATTCTTCTTTGGTTCTTAATGCTACCGTTTGGCTGAAGAAATAAGTGAAATATAAGCAGACCAACATCAATACCGGATGATTTCCCCAGGAAATTCATTAACTATTTAACAACATATTACTTGCCAAGATTTTCAATTGAAGTTCCTTGCCGCAATGTTTCTGTTTAGGCTCAAATTATTGTTAATTAAACAACTACTCCCTCCGTTCCTAAATATAAGTCTTTGTAGAGATTTCAAATGGACTACCATATACGGATATATATATATATATATATATATATAGACATATTTTAGAGTGTAGATTCATTTATATTGCTTCTTATGTAGTCCCTTGTTGAAATATATAGAAAAAACAACTATTTAGAAACGGAGGGAGTAGAAAGTAAAGGCCATCCAATAGTTGTATGTGTAATCCATTTGAAACATTAGAATCTGTAGGTAGCTTTAGCTGATGAAACAGAGGTGCACTCATTCTAAGCTAATTATATCAAATTTATACATTCCACACTCTCTTGACTTTCGGGTGACCCCGGGCACCCGGACCCGGCCGAACCTAGCGGCCATCTCTCTTGTGCCTCCAGGCACCCGGACCATGGGAGCCCCGGGCACCCGGACTACTAGCAAGGAAAGAAATCGGTGTCTTCTCCTTCCAGCGATACCTAACAAGGATTGGGAGAAAGGTGTATGGAAAAGATTTCAGTTCCACAATTCCAAAATCACAGCAACCCCTCTTAATAGTACGGATGTTCCTAGGACACAAAAAGAAACCGAAAAACTTTCCGAGCCGCCGAAGAACACCATTCTTTTTTCATTTTTGTATCTATAGGGCTACCTACGTCCCCAGACACATAGACATGCCAATGTCGTGAGATTAACTTAGCAACCGATTGACATTAATCCTCGCAAATCATATTGTGATCAACACCAAAATCATAATTGAGTGGCAATTGCACTTTCACCTAGGTTTTCACCCTAGGGGTCGAAACAGGGTGCTCGAGTAGCACCACCATCGATATCCTTTATGTGTTGTTGCCACCTCTTTTGCACGATTCCAGCAGCTACACGCAATGTGTATCCGCCGTGACTGCACAACCATTTCTCTGCGTTAAGCCGTTGTCTTTAGTTCGCATCTCCCTATTGAAGTCAATCACCGGATCCGAAGAGAAACTCTGACATGCATGGACCACTCGGCGTCCCCTGTAATCTGCTTCTGCCGCCACAGGCTGTAGTGGTCAACAAGTACCACCAATGGCGTCCGTCCGGCTGCCGCATTAGCAGCCGCCAGGCAACCCACAGACCTGATTTCACATCATTACCTTCCTGAAAGAATACCGTCCAGTTTAACGTGCTGACTGCAAAGTATAATTAAATTACTCATGTTGGTTATCGTTAGTTGGCTTAAAATATACATCCACACGCTACCACGTACTCCCTCCGTTTCTTTTTACTCCGCATATAAGATTTGGTCAAAGTTAAACTACACAAAGTTTGACCAAATTTATATTAAAAAATATAAACATCAACAGTATTAAAACTATATAGTATGAAAATACATTTTGTGATGCATCTAATAACATTGATTTCATATTTTCAATGTTTATATTTTTTAATATAAAATTAGTCAAACTTTACAAAGCTTGACTTTGACCAAACCTTATATGCAAACTAAAAAAAGAGGAAGTACACCATACATCCTGCGATGCACCGTGAGATTCCTCTGACCTCGAGGAAGATAAAAAAAAACATCAATGCATGTCCGGCTGTCATTCTAGCAGCCGTGATGATTGTTTTCCTCCAACCTTGTTACGTCTTACATAGTATAAAAAATTGCATGCTCAAGATCCAATGCTTACAGAGTTGTCCATGTACACACGTACATAGATATAAACATGTCGGCGGCTACAAGCTAGCAGCCGCAGTTTTATTTCCGTTGGATTTGTGGGTCCATGCGTGCATGCACGTGGGGACCGTCGACGTCTCCTTCTGCTGGAATGTTCTTTCCCCTCTCAGGCGATTCCATAGAAGAAATCTCTACTGTGGTGACATCACACTTAGCTTAGTTCATGGACCAGCGGAAAAATATTCCATGAGACTGGGTCTATATCTTCATCAAGTTAGACCTTTCTCACCACAGCCACTTGTCTCTGCTGATCTCATAGCATCGTTATTCTCCAATGTATACCCCCGATATTATTTCCTTCAATCATCGCCATGTCAAAATGGAGAAGAAACTTCTCCCCGGAGATCGAATGCTTCTATCTCCACAAGATCAACATCGGCTTATATCTCCACAGGATTTTTTTTGCATCGGCTATAATGTCATTACTTAAGAACCACACTCATGTTGGTTATCTTAAACTACACATCTATGTCTACGATGCATAATGCAATGCACCGAGAGATTCCTCTGGCCCCAAGAAGGATAAAAAACCATCGATGTCCGGCTGTCATTCTAGCATCCGTGATTATTGTTTTTCTCCAAGTTGAGTACTCTATATGTCAGTGTAAGTTTAATTTTGTATTCGTTCAAGGTCATGTAGTTGCAGAGTTATCCATATACGCGTGTAAGTACGTACATATATAAAAATGTATATCTATACATGCCGGCGGCTCCAACAGACGCTACGAGCAGCCTGCAGCCTCAGTTGTATTTCCATTTGATTCGAGGTTAGATGTATGCACATGGGGTAGACGTCTCTCTCATAGTCTCATGCCATATGCCATGCATGTCTGCTCATCAGCACCAGTGGATTCAGCAAACATAAGTATGGCAGAACGATCGGTGCATGTTCTCCAGATGTATTTACCTTAGGGAATACTACATGGGCACTGCGTCCGCAGGTGATAAATTGATTAGATCGGCCGCCTCGGCAGCCGTTGATGCCGCCCAAAACAGTCGTTCGATCTACCGTCCCAGCCAACCAAGAACTTTTGCAACAGCTATAGGTTGTTGCGCTCAAGGGTTTTGCAACAAGGACCTTGTTGCAATGGTTCGTTGACACAACAGCTGGCCAAGACACGCACACCCTAGGCTGGAGCGCAGCTGCTGCGTCGCCATGGCCCGAGTGCCTCGACCATTGAGTGCCTCCGGTTGTTGGAGTTGCCACGGCTCCTCCACCCCAGCATCATGAGCAATTGCCACCTCTGCTCCAGCACCATGGCGAGGACCTCTCATGCCGGGTGCTTCTCCAATGTTTTGTGCAACCGAGTCTATGTTTCTGAAACATGCCTCGTGTTGCAATGTCTGACCTCTCACGCTCTAAAGGAGCGCTCCTCCAACGCTTTCTGTAGCTGGGGTTATATTTCTGAAACAAGACCTCTGTTGGAGAGGAATTTTTTTTCATTGAACCATTTTTTTCTTTCTGAAACAAAACCAGTGTTGCGGGAAAAAAAACTTCACCATCAACCCTTTCTTCTTCTTCTAAAACAAGACCTTTCTTGTAGGAACCTTCTGAAACAAGACCCTTGTTCCAAAAAAAAATGACTACGTGGGGCTTGTGGCAATGTGAGCGCTCCATCCGGATTGATCCGACGGTTACGAAGGCGGCGGACACTACACATGCATCAGCCGGCTGAAGGGTAGCTTTCTATGCCAACGGTTATCTGAAATTTTGTATTACTTGCCAAGGTTTTAAATTTCAGTTTCGTAAATATTGCAGCGTTTGTCAAAGTCACTGAATTTCACTCATATTCAGTTACTTTGGTTTTCATTTCGGCCAAAGGACCGTACTTTTCAATTGATTTTGACTGAAATCCAACCAGATCCTTTAAGCGTATTTAAAAAATTGAACATTTGTGTAACAACTATTGCTGAAATATGTCGACTAAGTCAATAATTTCAGTATACACTGAGATTAATACGAAACTATACTAAAAGTGAAAACCATTCTATGTGCACAAGGATAGCTTTGTTCTGGTTTATTAGAAAGGCCCGGCACTACATTTCTTTATACAACAATAAAATACAATTGTACAGACCAATCGAAGATTTATATGTACGTACATGAAACTGCAATACAGCATGCAGTTCACACAGACTTCTGTGACTGCGAGAATGATAAAAACGTTCCAATGTCCCACCGTCGATACTCTAGCAGCCATGAGGGCGAAACTGCTACTATGCTTGTTTCGGATTGCTTCTTCAACTTGGTCATTGTACATATGGACCTTGAACGGGACACAGGGTTTCTGCATCTGAGCTCAAATGAGCTCGGGTGAACAGTCAAATCAAAACAAAATCAAAAAATTCAAAAAATTCCAAAAAATTTTGTGAGAAACATTGACAAAAGTTTTAAGTGCTTGCAAAAATTCGTCATGAAATCACATTCCTAGAAGGCGTGGCGAAAAAACAAAATCGGTACTCTGAAAATGCTATTTTCAAAAGCATTTGGGAGCACTGAATTTATTTTTTTGCCACACCTTAGAGAAATGTGATTCCATGATGAATTTCTGCAAGCACTTAGAACTTTTGTCAATGTTTCTTCCAAAAAAATCGATTTTTTTGAATTTTTTTTATTTTACTGTGCACCGAGCTCATTTGAGCTCGAGAGCGGAAAGGTACTTTCGCCTTGAACGTCGTTTCTTTCCTTGTCCGGCAACTTGAATAGATAGAAGCTAGATATGGATGCCTTGTCGAACAGCCGCTCGTACTGTGAGAGGTCGCTTTCTTTACCGTGTCAATGCATACGTCTCTCTCTTGTCATGACCATGCGATTGGCACGAGTCGCTGCACCAAGTTACTTTACATACGAAGTTTGTTACACCCTCCGTCCCATATTGTTTGACGCTCAAACAGATGTCTAGATACTCCCTCCGTCCTATATTATTTAACCCTCAAACAGATGGATATAGACCGCGTATTATTTGACGCTCAAACGAACGTACATACATCCCACGTATACTATAATGTTTCATTGTGTACCAGTAAAAGAAGAGTGCGCTCGTCAGGTTTTTACTAAGCTTTATGAGATTTTGTGTGCGTGTCTCAAGGTGTATCTTAAGGCTTCGAAATATATGAACAAAATCTGAACGCACGAATCTCAACTCTTCGTCAATGCACACTTTATATGGGTGCCAATGAAAATATATATAGTACCAATGAAATTAACGTGCTAGCTTAACTAGTCATGGTTATAATTAATTACAATTTACACAAACTTTTAAACACACCTATCTAGAGAGTTCAAACCAATTAAAAAAATACTGCCACCATTAAAATACATTATTAGCGTACCCCATGTCGCTCTATAGTGTGCAATTAACGAGACATTGTACCTTAATTTATTTAGCGAGCACACACTATTTTTTTCAGTGGTTCAAACCAAGATATACATGCATGCATGTGTACCTAACTTGGACTTTTGACTTTGGAACCATCCGCAGCGGATTAATTTGCCTATATAACTGCAACTTGAACATTCCTTAGGACACGAGCGCCCCCTGATCAAGCACAGATGTACGTACAATGGCATCTTCTTCTTCTTGTCGGCCATCCACGGCAAACCAGATAATTCCACCAATCAACAACGATGACAGTGAGATAGCAGCTATCGTCACGGCAGCGCCAACGCCTACCATGAACAAGGTCATGTCGAGCGTCGCAAACCTTGCTCAGCTCCTGCCCACCGGCACGGTGCTGACATACCAGGCGTTGGCTCCATCCTTCACCAACCACGGCAAGTGCGAGACCTCCAACCAGTGGCTTACCACGGCGCTGGTTGGTGTCCTCGCCTTGGCCTGCCTCTTCTTCTCCTTCACCGACAGCGTCGTGGGTCGCCGCGATGGAAAGCTATATTACGGCTTCGCCACATTACGTGGCTTCAACGTGTTCAACTTCTCCAACGATGAGGAGAAGCAGGAGTGGAACGATCTCGACCAATTTCGGAGGCTCCGCCTCCAGCTGCTGGACTTCGTCCACGCCTTCTTCACCGCGGTGGTTTTCCTCGTATTGGCGTTCAGCGATGTGGGGCTGCAAAACTGCTTCTTCCCGGATGGCGGCAGGAACACACAACAGCTGCTCAAGAACCTGCCATTGGGAATGGCGTTTCTGTCCAGCTTTGTGTTCATCATCTTCCCCACCAAAAGGAAGGGCATCGGATTCAATGACACGACTCCTCGCCAAAAGGTCGTCCATCCCTTGAACAAAGTTTGATTGCAAGAATGTGAAGAACAAAAGATCAGTGAAAGCGTACATAGTTGCCACCCATGTTAGACTAAGTGTTCATAAATTTTATGCTGCCATGTAATATGATGGGGTGGATGTTTCTATCATTTGTTTTTGTTCTGGTAGGGTTTGCTATCAACTTTTTCGCTCCATAGTGTGTGTGTGTGTCGATTGCAGACATACACGATGTTGGTTTCTTAATATTGCATGAATTCACTATTCTCTTCCAGTAACATCAATGAGTGTTCAACTTCCAGTATCTTGTTTGTTGTAACCAGACAATGTAGTTCTATTATGTCATAGTAATGAAAACGGGAGTAGACCAGTTCAAAAAACACGAATTAGTTGAAAATAATGTAATGTGTAATAAATGTTGCTTGACTGTATATCATATCACCAGAGAAACACATGAAGTTTTCCAAGTATATTGTATGTTACAGTTTCCTATAAACAAAGAGTTTTTCTGCAAAAGAAATCAATTGTACAAGTACGTAGTAAGCATCCCAACCTCCTAGGACTGTCACAGTCATCCATTCACTTTCTTTGCTTTAAGATAGATGGTTGTTATTTTACAAAAATGTCATGAACAAAATCCAGTTTGCCTCAAGAGTTCACTCCTATTTTGCGACACAACACTTCTTTCTTACCCCTCTTCATCATACGTCACTTCATTTTACAATAATTAACATAATTGTATAAACTAATTAGTACATAAATTTACGATAAGTATTTAAATTAATTGGGACAAAAATCTAAATATAGGATAACTACACAAAAATAATAATTGTATATGCAAATACATGTTCCGCTCGTGTAAAACATCAAAATTGAATATGTGTATTTCTAGTACATATGTAACAACCAACCTCCAACCTCTAATTGCATGGTTAGGAGAATGGATGTTCCCCAACTCACCAAGAGCAAACTCCAGATTTGCGGCTGTGGTTTCTTATTAATGTGGATATACCCCAATCTGACAGACATTGTGTGAGTGCGTGCAAGTGATGGTATGGTGTGAGTGCGTCTGTGTTGTACTTGGTGCTTCACTAGTAGAAAACAGGGCTTTGGTCCAGGCCCGGTCAGCCCATTAGTCCCGGTTCAGTCTAGAACCGGGACCAATGTGGGCATTGGTCCCGGTTCGTGAGCCTAGGGGGCCGGCCGGGCCACATGGGCCATTGGTCCCGGTTCATCTGGACCTTTTGATCCCAGTTGGTGGGATGAATCGGGACCAATGGGCCTCGCTCCTGGCCCACCACCATTGGTCCCGGTTGGTGGCTTGAACCGGGACCAAAGGCTCCCCTTTCGTCCCGGCTCATGTCACCAACCGGGACCAATGAGGTGCCTATATATACCCCCTCGTGCAAGAGCAGAGCACAGTGCTCTGTTTTTTCTGGCCGAGGGGGAGAGGGCTTTGTGGTGCTCTAGCTCACCTCCTATGCACATGAGGTGTTCGATGGAATGCCCGAGCCACACTACTTAAGCTTTCTCCTCTCGATGCTCGACCTCCAAGCTCCATTTTCCTCGAGATTTGTCTAGATTTAGCGGTCCGTCACGCCCCGTCCCCGTCTTCACTGCCGTCGATCACCCGCGCCGATCTCATCACCGACACCACCGTGGTGAGCCTCTTGTTCTTATCTTCTTTCTGAAAGGAAAAATATTCTTACTTGTATGTTTAGATAGATACTTGTATCATTTTCTTACATTTATTATTGCATCTTATATAGTGCGACGGTTTTGGTATCCGCCCCCGTCGGCCCTCGTCCTGTCTATGATTCGGATGTGGTATGTATATTATCTTTATAACTATTGGTTCATTTATTGTTTATGAAAATTATGCCGACCAACGTGACATAGATTTTATTTATCTAGGATGTATGTGAATCGGAAATGCCAACCGACCCTATTGTCGAGAGGTTAAATTTAGTTGAAGAAGAAAACAATTTGTTGAAGGAAAAAATTGAGGAGGAGAAGATGATATTGGAGTTGCATGTTGCGGATGTCGTCGATGATCACAAGATCAAGATGGATGCAATGCGCTTGAAGATTAGAAAGATCAGAAAATATGCCATTCATACCGAGGCTTGGTATCATTATGCCGTTGGATCAATTGTTACCTTGGTTGCGATTATGATCGCATTTGTTTTCGCATTGAAATGTTTTACATAGTTTCTATGTATGGTTTAATTAATTAGATGCTCTGGAGAGCTATATGTTGTTAGATGAGAACTATGTATGCACTTTGGTTTTAATGTGATGATGAACTTCTATTAATTTCGACACTTAATTATATAACCGGCAATGGATGTACGGTGACAGACACACCCGCGAGTACATTAAGGGCGTGCATGAGTTTCTCGATGTGGCTGAGGCAAACAAGCAGAATGGTTTTATGTGTTGTCCATGCACTGAATGTGGGAATACGAGGTCTTACTCTAACCGGAAAATCCTTCACTCCCATCTGCTTTACAAGGGTTTCTTGCCACACTATAATGTTTGGACGAGGCACGGAGAAATAGGGGTTATGATGGAAGACGGCGAAGAAGAAGACTACGATGACAACTATGTGCCCCCTGAATATGGTGATGCTGCAACGGGGGGAGCTGGTGAAGATCAAGAGGAACCAAACGATGTGCCCAATGATGCTGCAACGGGTGAAGCTGCTGAAGATCAAGAGGAACCAGACGACGTGCCCGATGATGATGATCTCCGCCGGGTCATTGTCGATGCAAGGACGCAATGCGTTAGTCAAAAGGAGAAGCTGAAGTTCGATCGCATGTTAGAAGATCACAAAAAGGGTTATACCCCAATTGCAAAGATGGCAACACAAAGCTCGGTACCGTACTGGAATTGCTGGAGTGGAAGGCAGAGAATGCTATGGCTGACAAAGGATTTGAGAAGCTACTGAAAATATTGAAGAAGAAGCTTCCAAAGGATAACGAATTGCCCGACAGTACATACGCAGCAAAGAAGGTCGTATGCCCTCTAGGATTGGAGGTGGAGAAGATACATGCATGCCCTAATGACTGCATCCTCTACCGCGGTGCATACAAGGATCTGAACGCATGCCCGGTATGCGGTGCATTGTGGTATAAGATCAGACGAGATGACCCTGGTGATGTTGACGGCGAGCCCCCCAGGAAGAGGGTTCCTGCGAAGGTTATGTGGTATGCTCCTATAATACCACGGTTGAAACGTCTGTTCAAAAACGAAGAGCATGCCAAGTTGATGCGATGGCACAGTGAGAACCGAAAGAAAGATGGGAAGTTGAGAGCACCTGCTGACGGGTCGCAGTGGAGAAAAATCGAGAGAAAGTACTGGGATGAGTTTGCAAAGGACCCAAGGAATGTATGGTTTGCTTTAAGCGCGGATGGCATTAATCCTTTCGGGGAGCAGAGCAACAATCACAGCACCTGGCCCGTGACTCTATGTATGTATAACCTTCCTCCTTGGATGTGCATAAAGCGGAAGTTCATTATGATGCCAGTTCTCATCCAAGGCCCTAAGCAACCCGGCAACGAAATTGATGTGTACCTAAGGCCATTAGTTGAAGAACTTTTACAGCTGTGGAATGAAAACGGTGTACGTACGTGGGATGAGCATAGACAGGAGGAATTTAACCTTAAGGCGTTGTTGTTCGTGTCCATCAACGATTGGCCCGCTCTCAGTAACCTTTCAGGACAGACAAACAAAGGATACCACGCATGCACGCACTGTTTAGATGACACTGAAAGTATATACCTGGACAAATGCAGGAAGAATGTGTACCTGGGCCATCATCGATTTCTTCCGACCAACCATCAATGTCGAAAGAAAGGCAAGCATTTCAAAGGCGAGGCAGATCACGTGAAGAAGCCCGCCATGCGCACCGGTGATCACGTGCTTGCTATGGTCAATGATTTACACTACGTAATCTTTGGAAAGGGTCCTGGTGGACTAGCTGTTCCGAATGACGTTGAGGGACACGCACCCATGTGGAAGAAGAAATCTATATTTTGGGACCTACCCTACTGGAAAGACCTAGAGGTCCGCTCCTCAATCGACGTGATGCACGTGACGAAGAACCTTTGCGTGAACCTGCTAGGCTTCTTGGGCGTGTATGGGAAGACAAAAGATCCACCTGAGGCACGGGAGGACCTGCAACGTTTGCACGAAAAAGACGGCATGCCTCCGAAGCAGTATAAAGGTCCTGCCAGCTACGCTCTTACGAAAGAAGAGAAAGGAATCTTCTTTGAATGCCTGCTCAGTATGAAGGTCACGACTGGCTTCTCGTCGAATATAAAGGGAATAAAAAATATGCCAGAGAAAAAGTTTCAGAACCTAAAGTCTCATGACTGCCACGTGATTATGATGCAACTGCTTCCGGTTGCATTGAGGGGGCTTCTACCGGAAAACGTCCGATTAGCCATTGTGAAGCTATGTGCATTCCTCAATGCAATCTCTCAGAAGGTGATCGATCCAGAAATCATACCAAGGCTAAGGAGTGATGTGGCGCAATGTCTTGTCAGTTTCGAGCTGGTGTTCCCACCATCCTTCTTCAATATCATGACGCACGTCCTAGTTCATCTAGTCGATGAGATTGTCATCCTGGGGCCCGTATTTCTACAAAATATGTTCCCCTTTGAGAGGTTCATGGGAGTCCTAAAGAAATATGTCCGTAATCGCGCTAGGCCAGAAGGAAGCATCTCCATGGGCCATCAAATAGAGGATGTTATCGGGTTTTGTGTTGGCTTCATTCCTGGCCTTAACAAGATAGGTCTCCCTAAATCGCGGTATGAGGGGAGACTGACTGGAAAGGGCACTCTTGGAAGAGACTCAATAATATGCAAGGACGGATATTCTTGGTCTCAAGCAAACTACACAGTTCTATAGAACTCTACCTTGGTGACCCCGTATGTCGATGAACACAAGAACAGTCTGTGCTCCAAACACCTGGAGCAGTGCGACGACTGGATTACATGTGAACACATCAGGACTTTCAGCAGTTGGTTGGAAACACGTCTCAGAGGTGACAACACTGTTTGTGATGAGTTGTACTTGTTGTCCAGGGGGACCATCTTTGACTGTATTGACTTACAAAGGATACGAGATAAATGGGAATACATTTTACACGATCGCCCAAGATCAAAAGAGCACCAACCAAAACAGCAGTGTCCGCTTTGATGCAGAAACCAAGAGCGGAAAGGATACATATTATGGTTACATAGTGGACATATGGGAACTTGACTACGGACCTGATTTTAAGGTCCCTTTGTTTAAGTGCAAATGGGTCAATCTGTCAGGAGGCGGGGTACATGTAGGCCCACAGTACGGAATGACAACAGTCGATCTGAAAAATCTTGGGTACACTGACGAACCGTTCGTCCTAGCCAATGATGTGGCACAGGTTATCTATGTGAAGGACATGTCTACCAGACCGAGAAAAAGAAAAGATAAGGAAACGAATACATCATACGATGAGTCAAAGCGCCACATAGTTCTTTCAGGAAAAAGGGACATCCTGGGAGTGGAGGGCAAGATAGACATATCTGAAAATTATGAAAGGTTTCATGAAATTCCTCCCTTCAATGTCAAGGCTGATCCAAGCATCCTGATAACAATAAAGATTATCCATGGTTACAACGCAATAAGCAAATGACACAAGCGAAGAAAAAGTGAAGACTTTCTCCCGCAACTTTGTAACACACGAACATGCTACCATTGTCCGTTTTGTACATGCACATGCTATGTGGGTGAAATTATGATACCATCCCAACTTTCAACTTTTTCAGAGTTCATTTGAAATGCTTTCATGTCTTATGGTTCGGCCCTCCTAATACCATGACCATTAGTCCCTGGCCCATGCCAACTTTCAAACCGGGACTAAAGGGTTGGTCCTCGTTGCGGGCCGAGTTTAGTCCCACCTCGCCAACCGAAGGGGGCTCACACCGGTTTATAAGCCCTTCCCTCTCTGCCTTGTTGAGCTCCTCTCAAAGTGAAAATAGATGCCCTAATAGAGAAAGTTTATAATTTTGCTAACCTAAAAAGCAAACAGAATTAAAAATTAAAGCAAAAAACAAAAGAAAATAAATAATGCAAAAAACAAATCAAAAAAACAGGAAAAAACTATTTTTATAGTAAAGTTAATCACAAAATAAAATAAATAAAGCAACAAAGAAAACAAAAACTAAAAAAGTGTTTTCAAATTTGAAAACTAATGGCACTAACAGAAAGTTTATAATTTTTCTAAAACTAATGGCACTAAGAAAGTTTATAATTTTGCTAACCTAAAAGCAAACAGAATTAAAAATTAAAGCAAAAAACAAAAAAAATAAATAATGCAAAAAACAAAAAAAAACAGGAAAAAACTATTTTTATAGTAAAGTTAATCACAAAATAAAATAAATAAAGCAACAAAGAAAACAAAAAAACTAAAAAAGTGTTTTCAATTTGAAACTAAATGGCCACTAACAGAAAAGTTTATAATTTTTCTAAAACTAATGGCACTAACAGAAAGTTTATAATTTTGCTAACCTAAAAGCAAACAGAATTAAAAATTAAAGCAAAAAACAAAGAAAATAAATAATGCAAAAAACAAATCAAAAAAACAGGAAAAAACTATTTTTATAGTAAAGTTAATCACAAAATAAAATAAATAAAGCAACAAAGAAAACTAAAAAACTAAAAAAGTGTTTTCAAATTTGAAAACTAATGGCACTAACAGAAAGTTTATAATTTTTCTAAAACTAATGGCACTAACAGAAAGTTTATAATTTTGCTAACCTAAAAGAAAACAGAATTAAAAATTAAAGCAAAAAACAAAAGAAAATAAATAATGCAAAAAACAAATCAAAAAAACAGGAAAAAACTATTTTTATAGTAAAGTTAATCACAAAATAAAATTTGAAAAATAATGGCATTAACAAAAAGTTTATAATTTTTCTAAAACTAAAAGCATAAAGAATTAAAAAATAAAGCAAAAAATAAAAGAAAATAAATAAAGCAACAAAAAAACAAAAAAATGCCACCTACTGGGCCACCACGGCCTGAATACGACTAGAAACCCTACCATGGGCCAGGATTCAGGCCCACAGCAGGCCCAGTAGGCCCACAGGCATTGCAGTGACAGATTAGGCCCGAAAGCCTGCAGTTGAGAGGAGCTCGGGAGGGTGGGCGCAGCAGCGCTTATAAACCACTCCCGAGCCCTCTCAACTAGCGAGGTGGGACTAAACTTTTGGGCGCGGGGCAGCACAAGGCCATTGATCCCGGTTGGTGTCACCAACCGGGACTAAAGGGGGCATTGGTCACGATTCAAATTATTTTTGGAGAGGTTTAGAATAGGTTTTCAACTAGTTATTTGAATCCGATTCAAATTTCATTTGAATGAAATTTGAAAATTTGAACTATGGATGAGAAGGTTTTTGGTGAAACGGATTGTGGGTACTGTCATGAAGTTGGAGTAATTTTTCTGGTTGTAAAAGAGTTAGGAAAATTTAGAATATGCTAAATATGTCAAAAATGTTTTTTTCATATGATGTTTTTTTTTCATATATGTATTCATTTTTTATTTAGGTTGTTAATTAGTAGATATCGATCTTAGGTTAGTGTAGAGGAAAAAGTAAAATAAGGAAAAGGAAGAAAAGAGGAAGAAGGAAGAAGAAGAAGAAGAAGAAGAAGAAGAAGAAAAGGAAGGAGTGGAAAAAGGAAAATAAGAAGAGGAAGACTTCTTTTTTTTCTTCGATCTTCTCCTCTATTTTGTTCATGGATATATGCTAAAGAAAACGAGGGGGGTGATAGATGATGATGAGGGGTCGAGAGTGGGACGAGAGGTCGAGAGGTGTCGAGGGGAGAAAAAAAATGTTATCAGGGACGAGGGTCGTCGAGGGGTCGAGAGAGGGACGAGGGGTCGAGAGAAGTAAATAAGAAGAAGAAGAGGAGAGGAAGAAGAGGAGAAATAAATAAGAAGAAGAAAAAAGAAGAAAAAGAAGAGGAGAAGAAGAAAGGAATAGTGGAGAAGAAGAGAAAATAGAATATATTCTATTTTTTCTTCTTCTCCTCTTTTTTTTCTTCTTTTTTTTCTTCGATCTTCTCCTCTAGCTATTCCTTTCTTCTTCTCCTCTTTCTTCTTCTTCTTCTTCTTCTTCTTCTTCTTCTTCTTCTTCTTAATTTTTATCGGGAACGAGGGTGTCGAGGATCGCCGAGGGGTCGAGGGTCGGGAACTAGGGTAGAGGGTCGAGGGTCGTTAAGGGGTCAAGGGTCGAGGGTTTCAGGGTCGAGGGTTCGAGGGTTCTATAGGGTCGAGGGTTCCAGGGTCGTCTAGGGGTCGAGGGTTCCAGGGTCGTCGAGGGTTCGAGGGGTCGAGGATCGCCGAGGGGTCGAGAGAGGTTTCCTAGTGTCAAAGTATTGAAGAAATCCATGGCTTCATCATTAGCCGAAAGTAACCAGGGCATGACGAAGTCCTCCAAAATTATTTTGGAATGGTGTCCGGATAGGATAATTTGCCTTCTTGTATGAATTTCAGCAAAGGCCTTCCAAATAACGATATTTGGAAGGTTCTTGCTGAACTTTGTACCAAAAAGCGAATTATCCTATCTAGGACTCTGTTCCAAAATAACTTTGGAGAGCTTTGTACCATCATGCACATGTTACTTTCGCCTAATGATGAAGACATGGTTTTGTTGAATCCTTTGACACTAGGCAACCTCCCGACCCCTCGGCGATGCTCTCGAACATGAGAGGAAGAAGAGGATAAAAAAAAGAAGAGGAAGAAGAAAAAAAAAGAGGAGAAGAAAGAATAGAGGAGTAAAAAGAGGAGAAGAAAGAATAGAGGAGTTCTTCTCCTCTATTCTTTCTTCTCCTCTTTTTTTTCTTCTTCTTCCTCTTTTTTTTATCGGGAACGAGGGTCGTCGAGGGACATAGATGTAGTGTCGTCGTTGTTGATATATACCCCCTTCCGATAGCTTACTATGATTAGGTAGCTAGTTCTACGTTTGGCACTAATATATCCATCTGTCATGTTTGAATAATAATTGCCATGTTGTAAATATTTGTAGAAACTATGGACATCGCCCTAGATGAAGCAAACGAAGCATTGTTGAGGGACATAATCGCAGAAGGAAGTGATGTCGTCTCGTTGTTTCTCAACGAAACCAATGGTCTGGAAGGAGAGGGTGAACAAGCTGGCTACGGTGACCTAATGCCGGTGCAAGAAGAAGAACATGAGGACGGCTCCGGTGACCCAATGCCGGTGCAAGAAGGAGACCGTGATGACGGCTCCGGTGACCGAATCGAGTCCGGCCAGGTATATATATTAGTTAAGCCTATGCTGACTAGCTGATTGATGCATTCATTGTTTTGGTATGTACACATATTAATTAAGTCTTTGTTCTTTTTTCTAGCCCTCGGTAAAGAGACGAGGCCCGACGAAAAAGTTGAGCTCGGATGAAAAGTTTGAGATCATAGCAATCGCGCCCGACGGCCAACCGATTGAACCCCTCCGGACAAAGAGCGCATTTGTTGCTCAGTGCGGGGTTCTGGTTAGGGACAAGATCCCGATAAGCATCCAGCAATGGTTTAAGCCGGCTACAGAAGACCCTGGGGTGTCTTATGTCAATGATATGCAGAAAAATGATCTTTGGACTGAGCTGAAGTCAAATTTCACCCTACCGCCAGAGGATAATCCAGAGAACCCAGTTAAAGAGAAATTAATCAAGTCTTTTGCTCTTAAGAGGATGGCAGAACTATTCAGGAGGTGGAAGAAAGAGCTGAATAAGTTTGTCGAAAATAATGAGACACCAGAATCCAAGGGCGGATATGAGAAGATCAGAGATCACTGGCCCGCATTTGTGGCCCACAAGACATCGGAAAAGAGTAAGAAGATGTCGGCAACAAACAAGCAAAATGCTGCGAAGAAGATGCTTCGCCATCGCACGGGGTCAGGTGGCTACCTCGTAGCCCGGCCTAAGTGGGCCAAGACTGAGAATGATCTGGCTGATAAAGGGATCGAACCAGAGACAATTAGCTGGCCAGACCGTTGCTGGACTTGGTTCTTCGGGGCTGGCGGAACCTTGGACCCTGTAATAGGGAAGTGCATTTGGACGAACGATCAAATGGACATACCAGTCAGGAAGCTTAAGCAGTATATCGAAGCAGCGCAGCAAGGGAAGTTCTTTCCAGACAGAGAGAACGACGAGCTCACAATGGCCCTCGGGAATCCTGAGCACCCTGGATGGACACGAGGCACGCCAGGCTCCATTTCATGGAAGGTTGGGTTTCCGGACGCAGGCGGTTACAAATCCCATGAGAGGAGGAAAAAAGTGCAGCAGACCCAAATGCCGGCGCTGCAAGCAAGGGTAGACGCGATAGAGGAACGAGAAGCAAATCGCAGCAAATACTGCCGAAGCCTCCCCCGAAGCTACCCCGCCATCTCAGCGCAGAAGCAGCGTGGCTTCCACCGAGCTGCTTCAGCCGGAGCATGCCTTGATGGCTCCTGTCAGCTATCCCGTGGATGCTATCACGGAGTCTCAAAATTGCCACCTTATGACGCAATGGATGAATTTGAAGGTCAAGGGAGCTGTTGGCTCTGTTTATCCTACTGAACCCGGCGCAACTTTTCACTGCCGGTCAATTCCAGAAGGATATGCTAGGGTGATGGTGGATGAAATAACGGAGGGATTTGAGGACCTCCAGCTTGACCACCCTACCGGTGAAGGGGAGACTCGGCTGGGGTCTGCTCTGAAGACTCCATGCCTATGGCGGAAGGAGCTCATCAACCTTCCGAACTGGACGCCTCTGCCTCCTCCTCCTCCTCCGGCGAGTCAGGGCACTCCGCCTCCTCCACCGCCTCCTCCTCCGGCGAGTGACGATCAGGGCCCTCGGCCGGCTCCTTCTCCGGCGCGTGGCGGCACTCCGCCTCCTTCTCTGCCTGCGCCGACGCGCCCGAGCAGCCAGCCTCCTCCTTCTCCGCCTCGTCAGCAAGGGCGGAAGAGACCTGCCGCCGCTCCAGCTACTCCGGCGCGTCGTAATCCTTCTCCTCCGCCTCGTAAGCAAGTAAAGAAGACAACCGCTCCGTCTGCTCGGTCGGCGTCTAGCAGTACAACCAGAGGTGGGAGGACATACAGATTTGGTCCTTCTCTGAAGACTCCAGAGAAGTTACCATATGAGAGGACCCCGGAGGAGAATGCCGAGATCGCGCGAACCGAAGTGGATGACTGGTTTCAAGGGTTGAGAGCAAAGAGACATCCACCTCCGGAGGAGAAGGTAGATCCGGTGAAAGTGAAGCGCACTCTGGCTGCCTTGGCAAAACCACCCAAGTCTCCGCCGAAAAGCAACTATGAGCGCATTATTGCAAAGACATGGGCCGAAGCGGAGCGGTCGGGAAGTACAGTCAGTGATCAAAGGCTGAAAGAACGACAAGCAGCTGGGAAACAAATTGCCCAGCTCGGCGAACAAGCGAAGCAATCGTGCCCCCCCCCTCAAGGTGCCTAGCAACATCGTCGATCCGAGGATGGTGCCCGGTTATGGCAATGTTGACGATTACCTGCCCGACGATGTACATTATGATACCATGGAGGTGCAGATACACAGATACGAGTACGGGAAGCCTCTCGTCAAAGATGAAAAATCTTTAACAACGATGATGTGAAGATTACATTATTGGTACTTGAAAATCTGCAGAGAGTCTGGGGGGAGGAGTACTTTGTATGCGAGAGTTAAACCGGAGCATGACCTCGTTGGAATTGAACTGTTGCCTATTCCATTTGAGGAGTTCTATCAGTTTTTCAATCAATTGGCCCTCGATAAAACAACGATCACCTGCTACTGTCTGTAAGTACTACTACTTCTGTCATTAAGTCTCTCTATATAGCTCATCTCTTTCATTGCATGTATTTATAATTATCCTCACTATATTATGCAGAATGAAGATCGCCGAATTGAAGAAAAGACAAATCGGTGATATTGGGTTCATTAACACATATCTCATAGATGCAACTGAGGTTCAACATCGTTCCGGAGATACCGAGGCCAACTTGCTACGATCATTCAAAAAAATGAAAACAAAGATATAATACTCTTTCCTTACAACTTCAAGTGAGTGTTACTGTCTTGTGCATATTCGGTTTTCCTTATATATTAGTCCAGGTTATAGTAATGTAATTGATGAGTTATGCATGCGTGTGTAGTTTCTACTATATTCTCCTAGAGATTAGGCTTGAGCAGGGAGTAGTAACCGTCTTGGACTCTAAATGAAAAGATCCCCAGGACTATGCGGACATGACTGAAATCCTCAAGAACTAAGTTAAATCGATCATTATCCACCATATCAGCAACTTTGTTCATTTCCTGATATCAAGTAATTGTTTTCTTTGTCCGGCAGGGTTTGGAGAAAATTCACTAGAACAGATCCGGGACTGCCGAAGGAGCTGGAATTTAGACACCCGAAAGTAAGTACTATAGTAGCATGTTCCGCGCATCTCCTAGTGATTCAAGCGCTAGTTTCATCAATACCATTTAGCATTCTTGCTTATCAGTTTGATTGACCTCTATTTCTTGTAAAGTGGTTGTGGCAGGAAAAAGGGAATGATTTCTGTGGATACTACGTCTGCGAGTCCATCCGCCAACGACCTGTGAGCGGGGCGGGTACTCTGACGAACAATATGAAGTACGTAAATAACAACATTCACAATTTTATTTTATTACCATCATTTGTATTGAGTTTCATTCATTCATATATATATGTATTGACCCCCTTCTTCAAATTAGATGTTTCGGAAGCGGGATGAACTCCTAGCACCAGCTCGCATGCGAGCAATTCAAGAGGAATTGGCGGCATTCTTTCTTGACCAAGTGATCGCTGAAGACGGAGAATACTATGTGGACCATGAGTCCGTATGATTATATTTGGAAGAGATAATTATTGTATATATGTAGCCAGTAGTGTCGGATAGATATACGAGAACTGGTTGTTCGACCAATCTCTTGGAGAAGGAGAGGTGGTCGATATCACTTCTCTCTGTATGCATATATGTTCATGACGATCTTCTGTTTCCTTCGTTTGCTTACTAGCTAACTAGCGTGTCTAGTCCTCTCTATACGTATGTATAGTACGTAGCGTCGACCAAGCACGGACGTAAGAGAGGACACTTCTCTCTATTAATTATAGCTAGCAAACACAATATATGAAACACCTAAATTAACCCCCCAAAACCCCCAAACCCCCCTC
>NC_053023.1:16503511-16525090 GCF_003073215.2 Triticum urartu
ATGTAGCCGGTAGTGTCGGATAGATATACGAGAACTTGTTGTTCGACCAATCTCTCGGAGAAGGAGAGGTGGTCGATATCACTTCTCTCTGTATGCATATATGTTCATGACGATCTTCTGTTTCCTTCGTTTGCTTACTAGCTAGCTAGCGTGTCTAGTCCTCTCTATACGTATGTATAGTACGTAGCGTCGACCAAGCACGGACATAAGAGAGGACACTTCTCTCTATTAATTATAGCTAGCTAACACAATATATGAAACACCTAAATTAACCCCCCAAAACCCCCAACCCCCCCCCTTTCAAAAAAAACAAAAACCCCAGCCACAGAAATGCTGACGCGTGGATGCCTATTGGTCCCGGTTGGTGCCACCAACCGGGACCAAAGGGTCTCCTGCCTGGGCTCCGCGCATTGCCCACGTGGAGGCCCATCTGTCCCGGTTCTGGATTGAACCGAGACTAAAGGGACAGGGCATTAGTACCGACCCTTTAGTCCCGGTTCCAGAACCGGGACAATAGGCCCTTACGAGCCGGGACTACAGGCCCTTTTTCTACCAGTGTAGCTTCTCCTTCTTGTCTGCTTTTGAAGCCTTTATGGCTGGCGTCCGAGAACCCATTCACTTGCGCCTGACACTCATGCCACTCGTTGTACACCCCCGGAACCTTCCCTTTGTACACGACATAGCAGTTCCATCTCGCCATCAAGAAACTAGGTACCTGTTAGAGATGCATGTTCATGAAGAGGATGTACAATCATATATATGTAACAAAATATACTAGAGAACACCGAAAAAGAAAGGGTTAGCAACTAGATGCAACATACAGTACGCAAATTAATTAACTAGAGGTACGCAGGTCATCGTACGCAAACTAACAAAGTAGCGTTACACAAGTTCGGCAGGGATCGTGGACATCACAAAGTTGCATCACTACAAATAGTATACAAGTTCAACCGACACATATCATCATCATCGACATCATAAATCACTAGAAGTTCCATCCTTCCATATCATCGAGGATGGACCCTAGCTTCTTGAACGGCGTGAGGTCTAGACGTTGCATGCCTATGCGAGTTCGGACATCAGCTCGCGATATAGGGCCGTGGTGGAACATCCCCTTCTCATCGACGACTTCTTTCATGATGATCGTCGCAATGTCGCTTTGGATGCAAAAGAAGGCATCTCTAAGTTTATAATCCGCTTCTCCATGAGATTCTAGCCACTTGTGGATATGATCATCATTTCTGCTTCTCATGCGAAGCTTTTGGTGATCCGTGTTGAACTGATTCATGAGATGGAGGATGTACAATCCATCCTTCTTGCTTGGTTTTGGGACTTGGATGCAGGAGAAGTTAGTTTTATGCGCGAAACCCATCTTCTTGTTCCTTTGTTTCCTGATCTGCATGTGGCCACCTCTAAAGCTGAAGCCTTGGAGAGCATCATCTAGAATATTCATTATGTGGGTGTAGTCTTTTTTCTCGTAGTCTCTGGAAGGGTCAAAATACACGGCGTGGGAGACTTGCGGATAAAGAACGATAAGGATGGCGCGCCCGTTGCTGCGGGGAAAAGGCACCTCAAATTATTCCCCATAGAGAAAGAAGGAATGATTGAAATGTATGAAAGGGTTGTTCGAAACTGACTTACTTTGGATGATAAGGCACGAGGACAATTTCCCGGTCCTTATTCTGTACCATGAAGTTTTGGAGGTAGTCCCTAGCAGTTTCACGCTCAAAGTCACCGAGACTCAAGAAAGACTCGTGCATGTAGTACAGATCCGCCACACAGATTTCTGAGACTTCTTCATTGTTCATGACAGAGCTCATATGTAGCGCAAAAAGGCGGGCGATTGTAAAATCGAGCCGCCTTGTCAGAAACATATCAAAGATATGGTCAAACCGCAGGAAGAACACCTCCACGGGCCATGTCTCGACGTAGCACTTCCCCTCAGGCACACGAGCCGCGTATGTCGGATATCCTGGATCCTTTGAGGCTAGTAGGCTTTTCTCAGTCGACAGCACATGGTCGTGCAGTCTCCTGAGATCCCCTGATAGTGCCTCCAGTGGTTTCGGTGGTAGCATCGGCTCGCCCGTGAGATGGAACATGGCCGCACCTTTCACGGGTACACACTCTTCAGAATGCATTGTTTGGCTGCTATGTGCTCTGGCTTGTTTGGAGGCAGCTATCTTCCCCGATCTCTTTCTCTCCTTTTTTCTTGGGCACACCTTCTAGACCCTTCCTTAACCCCTGCCCAAGTGTTCCCGGGCTAAGTACTGTATGACCCTCGCGCTGGGATAGTTGAGCCTGTGTTGAGGCGGCATCTTCAGGCGTGTCCTGTGAGGATTTCATGAAGGGAGACTTTTTGCAATCCCTGCTACGACCTTCCTGCCCGGGCATATCATCCATATCCTCATTAGCAAGCTGATAGCCTGATTCGTCATATGGTTGACTCATCAATTCTATGTCACAGTCATACGCGTTTGTATTGAGGAAATCCATAGGGTCGTCCTCCGTCTCATCATCCATTCTCTGTTCTACAGGACAGATTACATCAGCCAGCACTATTGCACCCCCTTCATCATGTCGTCCGCCGCTCTCACCCGGCACTACAGGAGCTGGTAATTGCGTAGGCGGGGTGGTGGTCTCCACACATGCTTGTTGATGTGTGGTTATTGGTGTGCTCTCGGCCGGCTCCAGACGAATAAGATTCTTCGGCCATAGCAGCACCCAATCCTTGCAGCTTCCAATCCACGGCGGGGTCTCGTCGTCCGCTCCCACATGCTGTACTGGAGGAGGCAAATCCTCGTGCCCCGATTTCACACTGGACAAGCTAACCCTAAAGTGCCCAGCAGGGATCGGCTGGTTGTGGAATGTGGGTTGCAAGGGGTCCATTATCATCCCCTTTCCCACGTCCACCTTCTGGCCTTTGATCAAGTAGAGTATGGTGCACGGGGTTTCTTTCGCCTGCAAACACATATGTCTGTGGCGTAAAACATTCGAAAGGCAACAAAAGTGGAATATTATATATATATATATATATATTGGTGCGACATGTAATTACCGTGACGGCGTCGAGCTCAACCAAAGACGAAGGCCCACCAAGCGTGCCAGAGACTGAGGACGGGCTGCTATGAGCGGGAGCGGCTGCGAGAGGAAGCCCAGTTGCGTGAGCAAGTGATGGTGCGATGGTATTGTTGTTCATGGAGTTGCTCCCGACGAAACTGGGCAACGGGAAATCATGTACCGTCTTGTCTGGATTTTCCTTTGTCCAGTTGATGATAACTGGAACCAAGTTAGTAGCAAAATCATTTCTGCAGGCAGTTACAGCTGCATTGACTGCCTGCTGTAGCAACTCATATTTTTCCTCGGCTGCTTTTTTCGCGTCCTCAGCTGCTTTTTTCTCGACCGCAAGCTTCACCTTCGCGTCGATGTCCGCCTGACTAAACTTCTTTTTCTGCTTCTTGGCCTCCGGGCCCTCGTTGTAAAACACCATCCACGTGGCTCCATCTCCAGTGCCGTGCACACGACCATATTGCGGCCGCTGGCCCAAAGGGAGTCCCTTAAGTTCGTTCAAGGCCCGGTTGAGAGGGGTGTCCCACTTGGGCCTCATCGGAGAAGTAGGGTTTTCGGCTGCAAGCTGGTGTTGCTTCTCCAGTAGTCTAATCAATTTCCTCGTGATCTTGTCCATGTAAAAAACCTTTTTCTCCTTGTCCCACTTGTAGCGGGCCCTGATGAAGTCATGCTCCAAGGGGTTGGTGAACTTCGCGAAGGGGTCTGGGAGACCCGCGGCTTCACGTTCCGCGTCCTCCTTATCCCATATGGGCCTTTTACCGAGGTAGCCACGGCTTCCGAGGTGATGCTTCCCCGTGTTCCTTTGCTGAAGGCTCTTGAATTTCGCAGCCTTAGCCTTGGCATCCTCGGTAGCGCAAGTGTCCTTGAACTTTTCGAACTCCTCTTCCGTAAGTGTCGGATTTTCCTCCAAAATCTTGGACAGGGGTTCCTCAGCCTCAATAACTCGTTTCACCCTCGATTTCCAGGAGGCCAAATCATTGTTGAACATGCCCATGGCGTGATTGTTAATCTTTTTCATCTTCGGATCATCCCACGGTTGTTCTATGTTATCATCCCGATCGGGGAACTTGAATCTCTTGTGCAACTTCGTTAGGAGCAACTGCGTCAAATGTTCTTTACTCCTTAAGTCATCGTCATTGGTGCTAGCGCATTCCCGTAGGATGCATCCTACTTGGTTCCCATAGCACTTGCGAGGTTCTTCCGGCTCTAATGGCTCAAACTTGCCAGGTGCCATCTTTGTGATCACAAGTCGTCCAATCCCTAGTTTGTTAGGTTTTCGTATCCTCTGCTTCTTATGCCTCTTTTCGGTACTGGCATCGGCACCGGTATCTTCCCTGGCGGTACCTTCCCCACCGGTCTCGGCGCCGCCATCGGTGCCGGCACCGTCGGTGTCGGTGTCGGCATCAGTACCATCATCGAGGCGGACCTGCAAACCTTGCTTAGCAGTCAAAAAGTCGAGGTAGTCTTGTTCACCCTCATAATCCATCTCGTCTGCATCTTGGTCAGAAGGCCCAGTTTCTTCGTTGTTCGACATGCTTCCTATGATTAAGTGTCCTCATTTATTTCTAAAAGTATGAATAAATGAGAAATGAGATAAAAAGAAATCTATGTGCCAGCACTCGATATGCCAACTATGTAGCACAAATCATGCCTTTATTCACGGGAAATTTCGGCATGACCTTTGCTAAAAAATGGACATATCGAGCGCCTGAAATTCACCGGAACGGAAATGAATCAACATTCCGGCGTAACATAGGCAACTCGGATCATTTACCAAAACATGACATGTCCAAAACATGACATATCCACATATCACATGTCCAGTTCAAATTTGCATATAAATTCAGCAAATTTTGAAACCTATCTAAATTCATAACTAAATAGATAACCTAATTAACATAACTAAAACCTAAGTAAATTAACCCTAGATAGCAAAGAGAGAGAGAGGGGGTGGTTTACAGAGGGTGCAGGGCGAGGAGGCATGCCCGACGACGGCCGAGGTTGGGAGGGGAGGAAGCAGAGGAGGGAGGCGAGGGCCGACGGGTCGGGGGTGAGCGTCGGCGCCGGGGGCGAGCGCGCCTGGGTCGGGGGCGGCAGGGTCGGGGGCGAGCGCGCCGGGGTCGGGCGCGGTGGGGTCGGGGGCGAGCGCGCCGGGGTCGGGGGTGAGCGCGCCGAGGTCGGGGGCGGGCGCGGCGGTGCGACGGGGCCGGGGAAGAGAGAGTGGGGATTTGGGGGAAAAGAGGCAGGATGAAGCAGGGAGAGGGAGAATTTTGGGTTAAGTGGACGTAGCAGTAGCGCGTTTACACGAAACGCGCTACTACTACCTCGACTAGTTGTAGCGGTTTTCTGTAGAAACCGCTACTGCTACCTTGACTAGCCGTAGCGATTTTCTGCAGAAACCGCTACTGCTACCTTGACTAGCTGTAGCTCTTTTTCACTAAAGCGCTGCTGCTATAACCATTTTCCCTTTTTTCTTTTCCTCAGCATAATAGGAACATATATATTACATCATTGGACCCTTGCATAATAAATGGCTAAGTGTGTATACAAAATAGGAACATATATATTACATCATTGGACCCATGCATAATAATGGCTAATTAAGTGTGTATACAAAATAGGAACATATATATATATATATAGTACATCATTTGACCGATTCCTCAGCGCTGACGTTTTCGTTTTTGAGTCAGCTTCTTTCCCTTCTTGTTCATCGAAGAACAATTGAGCCCCTCATTGTGACTTTGCCTTTTCCATGGAGTACGACTTTTCTTTGGTAATGTAGTATTGATTCTTCTTTTGACGTATACTTCATCATCATCATCATCTTCCCTCATTGGGTTGCCGTACTGATCATAGTCTTCCTCGTTGGCGACTCCATCCATTCCAATGATGTTTCTTTTGCCTTTCCTCACGACAACACGACTGGGATTGCATGGGTCGGTTATGAAGAAGCATTGTGTCACATGCTTAGCGTGTACCCATGGCTCGTTTTTTGCGATAGCGTTCAGGGTAGCGCTCTTGGCGTCGGGTATAGTCATGGTAGTGAAAATCCGGCTTTCTCTTTCGACATTCTTAGCCCATCTGCCACGGAACTGTTGGGGAACGTAGTAATTTCAAAAAAATACCTACGCACACGCAAGATCATGGTGATGCATAGCAACGAGAGGGGAGAGTGTGATCTACGTACCCTTGTATATCGACAACGGAAGCGTTAGCACAACGTGGTTGATGTAGTCGTACGTCTTCACGGCCCAACCGATCAAGCACCGAAACTACGGCACCTCCGAGTTATAGCACACGTTCAGCTCGATGACGATCCCCGGACTCCGATCCAGCAAAGTGTCGGGGAAGAGTTCCGTCAGCACACGGCGTGGTGACGATCTTGATGTACTACCGTCGCAGGGCTTCGCCTAAGCACCGCTACAATATTATCGAGGACTATGGTGGAAGGGGGCACCACACACGGCTAAGAATATGATCATGTGGATTAACTTGTGTGTCTAGGGGTGCTCCCTGCCTCCGTATATAAAGGTTCAAAGGGGGGGTGCGGCCGGCCAGGAGAGGGCGCGCCAGGAGGAGTCCTACTCCCTCCGGGAGTAGGATTCCCCCCTTTCCTAGTTGGAATAGGATTCGGGAGGGGGGAAAGAGGAGAGAGAGAAGGAAGGGGGGCGCCGGCCCCCTCTCCTTGTCCTATTCGGACTAGGGGGGGAGGGGCGCGCGGCCCAGCCCTGGCCACCTCTCCTCTCTTCCACTAAAGCCCACTAAGGCCCATATACCTCCCGGGGGGTTAAGGTAACCTCCCGGTACTCCGGTAAAATCCTGATTTCACCCGGAACACTTCCGATATCCAAATATAGGCTTCCAATATATCAATCTTTATGTCTCGACCATTACGAGACTCCTCGTCATGTCCGTGATCACATCCGGGACTCCGAACAAACTTCGGTACATCAAAATGCATAAACTCATAATATAACTGTCATCGAAACCTTAAGCGTGCGGACCCTACGGGTTCGAGAACAATGTAGACATGACCGAGACACGTCTCCGGTCAATAACCAATAGCGGAACCTGGATGCTCATATTGGCTCCTACATATTCTACGAAGATCTTTTATCGGTCAGACCGCATAACAACATACGTTGTTCCCTTTGTCATCGGTATGTTACTTGCCCGAGATTCGATCATCGGTATCTCAATACCTAGTTCAATCTCGTTACCGGCAAGTCTCTTTACTCGTTCCGTAATACATCATCTCACAACTAACTCATTAGTTGCAATGCTTGCAAGGCTTATGTGATATGCATTACCGAGAGGGCCCAGAGATACCTCTCCGACAATCGGAGTGACAAATCCTAATCTCGAAATACGCCAACCCAACATGTACCTTTGGAGACACCTGTAGAGCACCTTTATAATCACCCAGTTACGTTGTGACGTTTGGTAGCACACAAAGTGTTCCTCTGGCAAACGGGAGTTGCATAATCTCATAGTCATAGGAACATGTTTAAGTCATGAAGAAAGCAATAGCAACATACTAAACGATCGGGTGCTAAGCTAATGGAATGGGTCATGTCAATCAGATCATTCACCTAATGATGTGATCCCGTTAATCAAATAACAACTCTTTGTCTATGGTTAGGAAACATAACCATCTTTGATCAACAAGCTAGTCTAGTAGAGGCATACTAGTGACACTCTGTTTGTCTATGTATTCACACATGTATTATGTTTCCGGTTAATACAATTCTAGCATGAATAATAAACATTTATCATGATATAAGGAAATAAATAATAACTTCATTATTGCCTCTAGGGCATATTTCCTTCAAGATCTTGCTCGGCGGATCTTCTTTTTTCATGTTTACAAATACTGGATAATCCATATTATCGTTTACCAGTTTACACCCATGTTAACTAGATAGTGCTCATCTATGCATAAATAGCAAACTTGGTCATTCAGAGCCTTTGTATATATCTAGGCATATGCTAGGGGCGCACTTGCGTGCATTGTGTGCACGTGTTGCAATGTGCACGCTTGTGTGTCTATGTTGTGGTGGAAAGGACATAACTTGACCACTTGTAGGATAAAATACCATTGACCACATTGAACTATAAAGATACATTGCTCATAAGTATCTTTCATGTGATGCTTAGTATCTTGCATTGTCTCTTCAGTGAAATCATAGGGCCATTCCTTGTGCTTTTCCAACTCAACACATGATTTTGTGGCATTTGTAGGTAAATCTGGTTGACTGGCTAAAAATGATGGTTTCTAGCAGACGTTCAGAAGAGGTGGTGGATTCCACCATAGAGACACAACCTTCGACAAGAGTTCTCAAACGTGCACTTCTAACAACTTTGAGGTGTGTGGATCCGGATTCGGGAAAGAGATCGAAGATGGGCCAAGTTGTGCGGATGCTGGAGTCAGATGACCCAATTCCTCGTGTCGTATGTAATATTTTTTGAAAGATAAAAAAGCAACTTCATCCTTGTTTATGTCATGCATGTATTCTTAATTACTTTTGACTGATTTTTTTGAAACATTTCATGCGAATGTGTGGTGGGGTGGAACCATTCATTGCATGAACTCAGACTTGGTCTCATACTAGAAGCAAAAGTCGTGCTTTGCTGCGGCGCTCCATCATACTGCCAAAGAAAACAAAAGTTTGGTTGGTGGAGAAATTGAAAACATATTCACCAGCGAGTCATGTACTTTATGCACTGCCTATTCATGTCCTGTGATGTGAGTACACTCGATATTGTGTACCATCTATGATATCAATAAATCAAGATAGCAAGTTTAGGTTCACTGCATGGGAGCAACATGCCAACATCCATATAGGGTTTAACACATGACATACTCACATGGTTACGTCTACTCAAATTAGGTTGATACTTGCGTAGGCTAGTCAAAAGGATATGTAAACACTATTTTCGCTTGAGCTTGAATTTTGGCTATCATGTTGCTCAGCTTTATTAATATAGCAAGCACTCACCAGAACTTTGTATCTTTATATTCTATTTTTGGCTATCATGTTGCTCGACTTTATTAATGTAGCAAGCACTCATCAGAACTTTGTATCTTTACATTTCTATTTTTACAAAACAAGATTTCTGCCTTGAGTCTTGCGAATAATATGAAAGTTTAATTATAAAGAACTTCTATCATTTTACTTCAAAACATAGGTATATGGAAACTACAGAAAGTAGAGCTACCAGAAAACAAATTTACATAGTAAAAAAACAAATTTGCAAGCAAATCACTTAGGCCTTATTTGTTTGGGCTTTTGCTTTTGCAGCTTTTTCACTTTGACCAAAAAGCCATAAAAGCTCCAATTTTAGAGTTTTTATGGCTTTTGATATCAATATATTTGGCTCCAAAAGCGCCTATTTAGGAGCTTCTATGGCTTTTTGGCCAAAGTGAAAAAGCTACAAAAGCATAAGCAAAAGCCCAAACAAACAGGGCCTTAGAGACGCACTTTGCATGCAAAGCATTTAGTTTCTTTAGAAAAGAATTTGTACATGTGGCACACAAATGACAATTTTGTGAGCATTTCAAAGTAGACTATTGATAACAAAAAAATAATATGCAAGAGATGAATACTCCCTCAGTTCGGAAATACTTATCGGAGAAATCTGAAAGTGTGTGCCTCAACTATATAAGACAAAATTGAGATATCTGCTGATCACCATAGGAAAACAAAACATCTCCTGGGCTCATGCTAAGCAACCAAAACATGACCTAAGCAAACAAGGAATAACCACCTTTATTATCCGATTATTCAGAGACTTCATACATCATAGGATTTGCTAATTGCTATGATCGCCCGTGATATAGTTCGCCATATATTAGCTCTAGGCACTGAATAAATGGCAGAAGGTCAGCTCATATGGTTTTGGGGGTAATCTTGATGGCATCTAGGCGTCTCGGCCTAACACCACCTTGTGCATTGAAGCAATCTGTAAAAAACAACAGATGTTAAACTTTAAAACAACACTTATTGATTTTTCGAGGAACAAAATGTATCACCATGTTGAGGTCACCAATGTTATCGATGTTAAACTTTAGAAGCACATTGCAATGATCTCTCAAAACAAAGGCAAAAATCAACCCTCACCTAGTAAATCCCTACACTGGCCACCGGCGAAGAATGACAATCAACAGAGTACAACCAAATACAACCACATAGAAAACAGAGAGCGGAAGAGGCATGAACCAGGCCGGGCGGACAGAAGAGCACCTGTCGAAGCCCATACAAATAAATATCGACGACAGGAATGGTAGGGGTGGAGATCCTCCAACCCAACCACAAGCCCAGACATACCGAGCAATCCACAACTACTGCAGCCACCGACCGCTCCACCCTCTCCAAAATCGGCACCCCTCTGTCCTGAGACATGTGGGGTAGCGGAAGCAATGCGCAACGAACAGAATTCCAAATCCTTGACACATGGATTAGGGTTTGACCAACGGGCAATGGCCGACCACCACTTCCTCTAACTAACCTTCATGGTCTGAGGAGCCCAATGCACTCACAACCCCCTTATTCATAGGGAGCATAGATGCTTTAAGGGCTTCTTCACTGCAGTAGTATGCTTATGTGCAGTGGTAGCTACTATGCCCGAAGAAGTAAAGAAAAATGAACAAGCCAATGCCATCTAACATTTAAGTAATCATGACAAATCAGTCAATAAACACTGAAGTTAGTAACCGAATCTTCACCAGATTTGGCCAAAAAGCACGCATGCAAATTAAATAATGCTCGAAGGAGGATGTGGAGTGCGAGGCAAATTAGGTGGCAGAAAATGTCATGAGGTAGATATGCATCTGCGCCTCCATGGACACATTGACCGTCGCTTGTTTCGTTACCTTCCGAATGGACCAACAATGTCTATATCAACCACCATTATCAATCCGAGGAGCCATCATGGTTGCGTGCAGCCCTGGTGTGCTCCTCGCCGCCCACTTTGCAGAGAAGGACCAGTGCCTTCCTCATCACTAGAAAAGTCCGATGGAGAAAATGAACAACAACGGAGTAGGCTATTGCACCCTCCCACACCGAATGACTTTTGCCACGTCGACACCATCTAAGTTTGCTCCGCTGGCCACCTTGTTTCTATCTCGAGAAATCCTAATAGGCAGATTTAGTTGGTTTACTTCAAGATGACTGCAGAATATGGAAGCAATGATCTATTCTCGTGTATTCTTCCAAGCTCAGTAATATATGGATAACAATTATCTAGCCTAATAGATACACATGTATTTTTTCATGCAAATGCTTCTCCGTATAGCATGAACTTGTACGAAATTCATCTATTATTGCAAAAGGTCCCCTATGTAACAAGAATTAGTGAAGACGATGTCAATATCCATAAGCTGATCCTCCCACACACGAGCTACGTGTGCGCGGAGAGTGACACGTTTCCTAAGCTGGACTGGGATCCGACAGAAGCAAGTTGGCCTCCCAAATGTATATATCAAAATTGAATGTCAGCACAGATATAATATTGTATGAATGAAAATCAAATAAAAGAGAAAACTTTGTGAAAAAATAGAAGGAAGTGCAAGACGAAATGACTAAATGTAACATATCAAAACCATACAATTTTGCAGATACATGGATAATTAATTTCTTTTTAACAAATGCTAATGAGAATGCAGTGGCTAGCTCCTCACTGAACATGGACATGCTGACAGTTCATCATGCTCAGTATGGCATGCCCCAATAAATGAATCAAATCCACATGCAGTTCTTTGTTGGAAATATGAGCAATTTACCGAATGATTTTATTGACAGAAATACTAGATAAAGCATGACCAGTATAGTAGTGATAAAACAAGCCATGCAATTTGACAAAGAGAAGGTAAACAACATCTTCATATATGAACTGTAACTAAACGTATCTAGAGCAGACAGTATAGCAAGTTGCATATATGAAATAGAGTCTAACATATTTAGGGCAAATACTAGAACAAGGAACTGTAGCAGGACCTCTAATAGAAAGGACAAGAACACGTACGGGACAGCAGCAGCAGAAGCGCTGGACTTGGGGTCGGTGTCCTCGCCGGCCATGTCGTCGAGGAGATCGTGGACGTCGGGGAAGAAGTCATCGTCGGGGAAGTAGTGTCGTCGGGGAAGTAGTCGTCGGCGACCGGATTGTCCGTGATGAAGCAGCTAGTAGTCGCGCTGAGTGCTCCCCAAAAACCTTATCACCCTTCTCCCGTACATGACTCAAAAGGTGCGGTTTTGGAGACCTACTGTCCCGACGTGCGATGCACGCCGCAAGCCGGGATGAGGAAGACAGCAGCAGCTCAGAGATGGAACCGATGGCAAGGAAGGAGTAGTTCTGGTGCATCTCTCTGGGAGGAGCGACCTCCCTTTTATAGACGCAAGAGAAGGAGGCGAGAGGGCATCGACGGGAGGTGAAACGAAGAGACGGAGATGAAGCAAACGGCCAGCAGCCAAAGGGCTGCACCGTTCCGCATTCGAGCTCCACTTTCTCAAAAATCTTTTCAGCTTCCGTGTGTCCTTTCGTATACCCGTAGTGTGTGGAAAAAATTTAGACATCGGCTCATTCCCGCAACCCGCGGCGCGTCGTGATGAGGCGAGGCGTGGCGAGGCGGGCGGCGGAGGAGGAGCGCGCGTGGATGTCCCTCTTGTTCTCATGCTCATACAAGTGGGGAAAGAACCTCCCTTATAAAGAGGTCCAACTCCCTCTAAACTAGCAATGTGGGACTAAACTTTAGTTCCACCTCTTGCCTTGCACGAATGGGCTGCGTGGGCCTCTAGGATTTATTACGAATTTCTGAAACTGCTATTGGGATAGGCCCAAAGTAGACAAAATTTCAGCAATCCCCCACCAGATCCCAGAGGCACACAAAAATTACCTTTGGTTCCAAAACACTGTTTTATATACCGGTACTGCAGTGGAGACTGTTAAGTTGAACTTCCACCTAGAACTCTATGCTACACTAGTAAGCAACTTGAACAGTGGACTGGGCCTTGAACTGCAAGTTTTCTGCGAATCTAGCTTCACATAAAACCTTGACCGATGCGTGGCTACCATGGGTCTTCCCCGTGGGTGGAGCTTATGTGTCATACTCCTTGACCTTTCATGAGTTTACTAGAGAAAACCCTACTCTCACAAATTGCGACGTTTGACAATCAGACTCATATAGGTGTGTTCTTCAAAAGATGTTCTGCAGGATAACATCTCTGCTTAAATGAGCCACTTAGAACACATTAAGATATACATCAACCTGTCATGCAGATTAGGAGAGTATTGCATCTTCATGGAGTGGTATTGTGAATAGTAAGGATACTCTCCTCTCAGTTGACCAACAGCTTGTCTTCCACATCTAATTCACGGGATCTCCGATCACAAAAAATAGGTTACCACTGTGAACAACTCATATTGTGGGTCTCATACCCATCTCCCTCGATGCATTATCTATCACATTATGTGATAGACCCTTAGTAAAAGGATCTGCTTGATTTTTAGACGTTTTGGATATAATCCAATGCAATAACTCCGGAGTTTTTCATTTTTCTGACAGACTTTAACCTTCTCTGAACATGTCTTGATGACTTCATGTTATCCTTTGAGCTGCTCACTTTTGTGATCACAGTTTGATTGTCGCAGTTCATAAGGATACCCGGTATAGGTTTCTCAACAACCGGCAAGTCATTCAAGAGCCGACGAAGCCAATCTGCTTCGACCGTAGCTGTATCTAGTGTTGTGAGTTCTGCTTCCATTGTTGACCTTGTTAAGATGGTCTGCTTGCAAGACTTCCAAGAAACAGCGCCACCTCCATGAGTGAATACATATCCGCTCGAGGCCTTTATCTCATCAGCATCTGAGATCCAGTTTGAGTCACTATACCCTTCAAGCACCTTTGGGTGCCCAGTGTAGTCAATTCCATAATTTGCAGTGCCTTTCAAATAATGCAAAAATCTTTCTAGAGCTTTCCAGTGCACATCTCCTGGTTTTGAGACAAACCGACTCAGTTTGCTAACAGCAAAAGAGATGTCAGGTCTTGTAGCACTAGCTAAGTACATGAGCGAGCCAATAATCTGAGAATATTTCAATTAATCTCTAGCAATTCTTTGATTCTTTCGAAGTAACATACTTGCATCATAAGGTGTTGGAGAGGGCTTGCAGTCACTATATCCAAAGCGACTCAAGTTCTTTTCCACATAGTGAGATTGAAGCAATGTAATCCCACCATCATCGTCTCTCAACAACTTGATGTTCAGAATGACATCAGCCACTCCTAAATCATTCATCTCAAAACAGCGAGATAGGAAATTTTTGACCTCCTTAATAACATTCAGATTTGTTCCGAAAATAAGTATGTCATCAACATACAAGCAAAGGATAACTCCTTCGCCCCCACCATGGCGATAGTACACACATTTGCCAGCTTTGTTCACAACAAAGCCTGCAGTTGTTAAAGTTCTTTCAAACTTCTCATGCCACTGTTTGGGTGCTTTCTTGAGTCCATACAAAGACTTCAGCAACTGCACACTTTTCCTTCCTGACCATCTAGTACAAACCCATCTGGTTGTTCCATATAAATTTCCTTGTACAACTCTCCATTTAGGAAAGCAGTCTTAACATCCATTTGATGAACGAGAAGACCATGCGAGGCAGCTAGTGAAAGTAGAACTCGAATAGTGGTCAGTCGAGCCACAGGCGAGTAAGTATCAAAAAAGTCTTCACCTTCCTTTTGGGTATAACCCTTAGCCACGAGCCGAGCCTTGTACTTTTCAATAGTACCATCAGGCCTAAGCTTCTTCTTGAATACCCATTTGCATCCTATAGGTTTGCACCCATAAGTACGATCAGTTATCTCCCAAGTTTCATTCGCCAAGATGGAATCCATCTCGCTACGAACTGCTTCCTTCCAATAGTCAGCATCTTCAGATGCATAGGCCTCTGAAATAGAACTGGGAGTGTTATCTATGAGATACACAAGAAAATCATCACCAAAGGACTTTGCAGTCCTCTGTCTCTTGCTCTTAGTAGGAACTTCATTGTTCTCCTCCACGGGACTTTCAAAGTGTTCTATCGAAATGGCAGGTTTGGTAATTGTAACTGGTTCCTGATTCGATGGACTAGGCATCTCCTGATTAGATGAGGTGGCCATATCCTTCATGGGAAAGATATCTTCAAAGAAAGTCGCATCATTCGACTCCATGATCGTACCTACATGCATGTCAGGTACCTCAGATTTTACAACCAAGAATCTATAACCAATGCTATGAAAAGCATGTCCCAGGAAAACACAATCCACAGTCTTTGGTCCAAGCTTCCGCTTCTTTGGAATTGGAACATTGACTTTCGCCAAATAACCCCATGTTCGTAGATAAGAGAGTTTTAACCTTTTCTTCTCCCATTTCTCGAATGGAGTTATCTCTTTGTTCTTTGTGGGAACTCGGTTTAGGACATGACATGCCGTCAATATCGCCTCCCCCACCATGCCTTGGAGAGATCCGATGTGTCTAACATGGCGTTAACCAAATCAGTTAGAGTATGGTTCTTTCATTCAGCCACCCCATTTGACTGAGGTGAGTAGGGAGGCGTCCTCTCATGGATTATACCATGTTTCGCACAAAAAGCATCAAATTCATTGGAAAAATACTCTCCACCACCACTACTAGGGAAAAGGCTAGCAGCAGCGCGGGTACCCGCGCTACCAATAAGGCGCTACATCTAACGTATAGCAATAGCGCTGGTCCACCCGCGCTACTGCTACACAAGTGTTGCAGCAGCGCGCTTAAAGGAACCTCACTGCTGCTAATAGCTATAGCGCGCTTCCCCTGTGCGCGCTACTGCTACAACCGCGCTGCTGCTAACTTTTCTGCACTTGCTACTGCTAATTTTAGTTGTTTTTTGTTTTTTTTGGCATATTTGTTTTGTATTTGAACAGGCTTTATAGAAGAATCTTTAGCACATACAAAAGTCATCATGATACACATACAAATGCCTGCAAGACCACAAATGTAATCATAGCATATACATACAAATAGTCTCGTCATAATCATCATCCAACACAAAGTGGTATCTTGTCATCATCTCGAAAATAGCGATACATGCAAGTCTCGAATACTTGAAACTACAACGTCATCCATCTAAACAAAGGTATACGCGAGAAGAGCTATCACTATGAGTGAGAGCGGAACTATGCAGTACATGAGATGGCGGTTACGAGTCCTCTCTCGCGCTAGCGTGAACCTCAAGTAACTAGCACTAGTAGAAAACAGGGCTTTGGTCCAGGCCGGGTCAGCCCATTAGTCCCGGTTCAGTCCACAACCGGGACCAATGTGGGCATTGGTCCCGGTTCGTGAGCCCAGGGGGCTGGCCGGGCCACGTGGGCCATTGGTCCCGGTTCATATGGACCTTTTGGTCCTGGTTGGTGGGATGAACCGGGACCAATGGGCCTTGCTCCTGGCCCACCACCATTGGTCCCGGTTGGTGGCTTGAACCGGGACCAAAGGCTCCCCTTTAGTCCCGGCTCATGCCACCAACCGGGACCAATGAGGTTCCTATATATACCCCTCGCTCGCGAGCAGAGCACCCCAGTGCTCTGTTTTTCTCTGGCCGAGGGGGAGAGGGCTTGGTGGTGCTCTAGCTCACCTCCTATGCACACAAGGTGTTCAATGGAATGCCCGAGCCACACTACTTAAGCTTTCTCCTCTCCAAGCTCGACCTCCAAGCTCCATTTTCCATAATATTTGTCTAGGTTTAGCGGTCCGTCACGCCCCGTCCCCGTCTTCACCGCCGTCGATCACCCGCGTCGAGGTCATCGCCAGCACCACCGTGGTGAGCCTCTTGTTTTATCTTCTTTCTGAAAAAAAATATTCTTACTTGCATGTTTACATAGATACTTGTATTATTTTCTTACTTTTATTATTGCATCTTATATAGTGCGATGGTTTTGGTATCCGCCCCCGTCGGCCCTCGTCCTGTCTATGATTCGGATGTGGTATATATATTATCTTTATAACTATTGGTTCATTTATTGTTTATGAAAATTATGCCGACCAACATGACATAGATTTTATTTATGTAGGATGTATGTGAATTGGAAATGCCAACCGACCCAATTGTCGAGAGGTTAAATTTAGTTGAAGAAGAAAACAATTTGTTGAAGGAAAAAATAAAAAAAATTGAGGAGGAGAAGATGATATTGGAGTTGCATGTTGCGGATGTCGTCGATGATCACAAGATCAAGATGGATGCAATGCGCTTGAAGATTAGAAAGATTAGAAAATATGCCATTCATACCGAGGCTTGGTATCATTATGTCGTTGGATCAATTGTTACCTTGGTTGCGATTATGATCGCATTTGTTTTCGCATTGAAATGTTTTACATAGTTTCAATGCATGGTTTAATTAATTAGATGCTCTGGAGAGCTATATGTTGTTAGATGAGAACTATGTATGCACTTTGGTTTTAATGTGATGATGAACTTCTATTAATTTGGACACTTAATTATATATAATGCACGCAGATGAACCGGCAATGGATGTACGGTGACAGACACACCCGCGAGTACATTAAGGGCGTGCATGAGTTTCTCGAAGCGGCTGAGGCAAACAAGCAGAATGGTTTTATGTGTTGTCCATGCACTGAATGTGGGAATACGAGGACTTACTCTAACCGGAAAATCCTTCACTCCCACCTGCTTTACAAGGGTTTCATGCCACACTATAATGTTTGGACGAGGCACGGAGAAATAGGGGTTATGATGGAAGACAGCGAAGAAGAAGAGTACGATGACAACTATGTGCCCCCTGAATACGGTGATGCTGCAACGGGGGGAGCTGGTAAAGATCAAGAGGAACCAGACGATGTGCCCAATGATGTTGCAACGGGTGAAGCTGCTGAAGATCAAGAGGAACCAGACGATGTGCCCGATGATTGTGATCTCCGCCGGGTCATTGTCGATGCAAGGACGCAATGCGAAAGTGAAAAGGAGAAGCTGAAGTTCGATCGCATGTTAGAGGATCACAAAAAAGGGTTGTACCCCAATTGCGAAGATGGCAACACAAAGCTTGGTACCGTACTGGAATTGCTGTAGTGGAAGGCAGAGAATGCTGTGGCTAACAAAGGATTTGAGAAGCTACTGAAAATATTGAAGAAGAAGCTTCCAAAGGATAACGAATTGCCCGACAGTACATACGCAGCAAAGAAGGTCGTATGCCCTCTAGGATTGGAGGTGGAGAAGATACATGCATGCCCTAATGACTGCATCCTCTACCGCGGTGCATACAAGGATCTGAACGCATGCCCAGTATGCGGTGCATTGCGGTATAAGATCAGACGAGATGACCCTGGTGATGTTGATGGCGATCCCCCCAGGAAGAGTGTTCCTGCGAAGGTGATGTGGTATGCTCCTATAATACCACAGTTGAAACGTCTGTTCAGAAACGAAGAGCATGCCAAGTTGATGCGATGGCACAGTGAGAACCGAAAGAAAGATGGGAAGTTGAGAGCACCCGCTGACGGGTCGCAGTGGAGAAAAATCGAGAGAAAGTACTGGGATGAGTTTGCAAAGGACCCAAGGAATGTATGGTTTGCTTTAAGCGCGGATGGCATTAATCCTTTCGGGGAGCAGAGCAGCAATCACAACACCTGGCCCGTGACTCTATGTATGTATAACCTTCCTCCTTGGATGTTCATGAAGCGGAAGTTCATTATGATGCCAGTTCTCATCCAAGGCCCTAAGAAACCCGACAACGAAATTGATGTGTACCTAAGGCCATTAGTTGAAGAACTTTTACAGCTGTGGAATGGAAACGGTGTACGTACATGGGACATCATAGACAGGAGGAATTTAACCTTAAGGCGTTGCTGTTCGTGACCATCAACGATTGGCCCGCTCTCAGTAACCTTTCAGGACAGACAAACAAAGGATACCACGCATGCACGCACTGTTTAATGACACTGAAAGTATATACCTGGACAAATGCAGGAAGAATGTGTACCTGGGCCATCGTCGATTTCTTCCGACCAACCATCAATGTCGAAAGAAAGGCAAGCATTTCAAAGGCGAGGCAGATCACCGGAAGAAGCCCGCCATGCGCACCGGTGATCATGTGCTTGCTATGGTCAATGATTTACACTACGTAATCTTTGGAAAGGGTCCCGGTGGACTAGCTGTTCCGAATGAAGCTGAGGGACACGCACCCATGTGGAAGAAGAAATCTATATTTTGGGACCTACCCTACTGGAAAGACCTAGAGGTCCGCTCCTCAATCGACGTGATGCACGTGACGAAGAACCTTTGTGTGAACCTGCTAGGCTTCTTGGGCGTGTATGGGAAGACAAAAGATACACCTGAGGCACGGGAGGACCTGCAACGTTTGCACGAAAAAGACGGCATGCCTCTGAAGCAGTATAAAGGTCCTGCCAGCTACGCTCTTACGAAAGATGAGAAAGAAATCTTCTTTGAATGCCTGCTCAGTATGAAGGTCACGACTGGCTTCTCGTCGAATATAAGGGGAATAATAAATATGCCAGAGAAAAAGTTTCAGAACCTAAAGTCTCATGGCTGCCACGTGATTATGACGCAACTGCTTCCGGTTGCATTGAGGGGGCTTCTACCGGAAAACGTCCGATTAGCCATTGTGAAGCTATGTGCATTCCTCAATGCAATCTCTCAGAAGGTGATCGATCCAGAAATCGTACCAAGGCTAAGGAGTGATGTGGCGCAATGTCTTGTCAGTTTCGAGCTGGTGTTCCCACCATCCTTCTTCAATATCATGACGCACGTCCTAGTTCATCTAGTCGACGAGATTGTCATCCTGGGGCCCGTATTTCTACACAATATGTTCCCCTTTGAGAGGTTCATGGGAGTCCTAAAGAAATATGTCCGTAACCGCACTAGGCCAGAAGGAAGCATCTCCATGGGCCATCAAACAGAGGATGTTATCGGGTTTTGTGTTGACTTCATTCCTGGCCTTAAGAAGATAGGTCTCCCTCAATCGCGGTATGAGGGGAGACTGACTAGAAAAGGCACTCCTGGAAGAGACTCAATAATATGCAGGGACGGATATTCTTGGTCTCAAGCACACTACACAGTTCTACAGAACTCTACCTTGGTGACCTCGTATGTCGATGAACACAAGAACAATCTGCGCTCCAAACACCCGGAGCAGTGCGACGACTGGATTACATGTGAACACATCAGGACTTTCAGCAGTTGGTTGGAAACACGTCTCAGAGGTGACAACACTATTTGTGATGAGTTGTACTTGTTGTCCAGGGGACCATCTTTGACTGTATTGACTTACAAAGGATACGAGATAAATGGGAATACATTTTACACGATCGCCCAAGATCAAAAGAGCACCAACCAAAACAGCGGTGTCCGCTTTGATGCAGCAACCGAGAGAGGAAAGGACACATATTATGGTTACATAGTGGACATATGGGAACTTGACTACGGACCTGATTTTAAGGTCCCTTTGTTTAAGTGCAAATGGGTCAATCTGTTAGGCGGCGGGGTACAAGTAGACCCACAGTATGGAATGACAACAGTGGATCTGAAAAATCTTGGGTACACTGATGAACCGTTCGTCCTAGCCAATGATGTGGCACAGGTTATCTATGTGAAGGACATGTCTACCAAACCGAGAAAAAGAAAAGATAAGGAAGCGAATACATCATACGATGAGCCAAAGCGCCACATAGTTCTTTCAGGAAAAAGGGACATCCTGGGAGTGGACGGCAAGACAGACATGTCTGAAGATTATGAAAAGTTTCATGAAATTCCTCCCTTCAATGTCAAGGCTGACCCAAGCATCCTGATAAACAATGAAGATTATCCATGATTACGGCGCAATAAGCAAATGACACAAGCGAAGAAAAAGTGAAGACTTTCTCCCGCAACTTTGTAACACACGAACATGCTACCATTGTCCGTTTTGTACATGCACATGCTATGTGGGTGAAATTATGATACCATCCCAACTTTCAACTTTTTCAGAGTTCATTTGAAATGCTTTCATGTCTTATGGTTCGGCCCTCGTAATACCATGACCATTAGTCCCTGGCCCATGCCAACTTTCAACTTTCAACTTTCTAAAACTAATGGCACTAACAAAAAGTTTATAATTTTGCTCCTCGCCCCTGGCCCATGACCATTAGTCCCAGTTTGTGCCACAAACCGGGACTAAAGGGTTGGTCCTCGTTGCGAGCAGAGTTTAGTCCCACCTCGCCAACCGAAGGGGGCTCACACCGGTTTATAAGCCCTTCCCTCTCTGCCTTGTTGAACTCCTCTCAAAGTGAAAATAAATGCCCTAATAGAGAAAAGTTTAACCTAAATTCATAGTGAATTTCTCTGAAATTCATAGAAATTTACTAGGAATTTAGGTTGAATTTTCTCTATAAGCGCATCTATTCTCATTTTTTAGTAAGTTAATCACAAACTTGTGATTCAAACAATTTTCAAAGAATTCAAATTTTAACTATTCAAATTTGAAAACTAATGGCA
>NC_053023.1:16526090-16571247 GCF_003073215.2 Triticum urartu
CACTTTCGGACTTTTCCCTTGCATCAACAATGACCCGGCGGAGATCATCATCGGGCACATCGTCTGGTTCCTCTTGATCTTCATCTTCCCCCGTTGCAGCATCACTGTATTCAGGGGGCACGTAGTTGTCATCGTCCTCTTCTTCTTCACTGTGTTCCATCATAACCCCTATTTCTCCGTGCTTCGTCCAAACATTATAGTGTGGCATGAAACCCTTATAAAGCAGGTGGGTGTGAAGGACTTTCTTGTCAGAGTAAGACCTCGTATTCCCACAATCAGGGCATGGACAACACATAAAACCATTCTGCTTGTTTGCCTCGGCCACTTCGAGAAATTTACGCACGCCCTTAATGTACTCGGAGGTGTGTCTGTCACCGTACATCCATTGTCGGTTCATCTGCGTGCATTATATATAATTATGTGTGTCAAAAGTAAGAAAATTAGACAAGTATCTATCTAAAGTAAGATTTTTTTTCTTTCAGAAAGAAGATAAGAACAAGAGGCTCACCACGGTGGTGCCGGCGATGAGATCGGCGCGGGCGATCGACGGCGGTGAAGATGAGGACGGGGCGTGACGGACCGCTAAACCTAGACAAATCTCGGAAAAAATGGAGCTCGGAGGTCGAGCTTCGAGAGGAGAAAGCTTAACTAGTGTGGCTCGGGCATTTCATCGAACACCTCACATGCATAAGAGGTGAACTAGAGCACCCAAATGCCCTTCCTCGCCGGCCAGCCAAAAACAGAGCACTATGGAGTGCTCTGCTCGCCGGCGATGGGGTATATATAGGCAACTCATTTGTCCCGGTTGGTGGCTGGAACCGAGACTAAAGCCCAGCCTTCTGTCCCGGTTCGAGGCAAGAACCGGGACCTATGTTTGTGGGCCAGGAGCGAGGCCCATTGGTCCCGGTTCATGCCAAGAACCGGGAAAAATGGGCCCAGACGAACCGGGACCAATGCCCACGAGGCCCCGGCCGGCCCCTTGGTCTCACGAACCGGGACGAATGCATCCATTGGTCCCGGTTCATTGCAGAACTGGGACTAATGGGCTGGCCAGGCCCGAATGAAAGCCCTTTTTTCTACTAGTGATGGCCTTCAGGAGCCTCCGCTGAATATATCATCTAATGTCAGACCTCGAAGATAGGAGTTCTCCGTAAGCCCACGGCTTTCAGTGACATAGAAGTGTGTTTAGCACAATGCCCAAAAAAGGTCTAGTTGATTCAGGTGACATGATACACTTTGCCACCATTGTCAACTAGAAAACTTTAGTTGTGGTCTCGAATAACCGGTCTATTTCCTACCCTTTCTCTCCCGCCACTTTTTCTTGCACGGTAATTACTAACCTCTCTTTTCCGCCATGTTTATCCCTCCAAATTTATGTTGCCCTTTGTCTCTTGCCACTTTTCTCCTACCCATTCTCTCCTGCTCTTTCTCTCCTATCAAATTCTCCCGCTCAATGTTTTTCCGCCACCTCTCTCCCGCCTTTTGCTCCGGCCATCCTCATCCTATAAAGGCCCTCAATCATATGTTGTGTTGCATTGGTGTCTTAGCGGACTATTTTAGTATGTTGTCACAGATATGTCTGGTGATCCTTCTGTTTTTAGGGTTACTCCTTTGATGTGTCATGAGATTTTGGGAAGTGCCATCAAGATCAAGTAGTGTAATATTAGAGGGAGGGGTCCTGTTGTTCCATCAGATGCATTCTTGAGGAAAGATAGCCACCTCATTGATTGTGGTAAGATTTTCCCCAAATTTAGGCACCCTAAAAGGAACCAGGACAGAATGCAAGTAGAACTTCTGAGGTTACGTGATATGTGGAATGATTAAACTCAAAGAAATGGAGGCACGTCTTCACATTTTACGTATGGACACTTCATCACCGGTAATAGCGTTCCTGCCGGTGGAATATGCCTACCACATACAGGTAATTAATCATACAGATTTCATTGAGTTAGAAGGTATTGCCATAGTTTTTATACTTGGTAGTATTACTATTTGTAATGTGTGGTGGTGCCCTGAGGACGCAGAGTTGTTGAAGCAAGATCCATAACTTTGAGTGGATGAAGCTATTGTGGGATCGATCCCACGTTGTTCGATGGTGTAAGGGTCATGCAGCATGAAGGCGGTACATCGTCGAAGGGTGGTGGAATCTCAAAACGCGGTAGATCAAATAATAGTGCTAGAAACAACGACGATGATAATGACTTTATGCCCAACAAACGAGTGCCGGTCACATACAGACCCACTCAAGAAGATCAAGCTAGGAAAGAGGTTATTTATAACAGTGATGGCGACTTAGTGTGTCAAATAATCCAAGTGTGTCAAATAATTTCTTGGGAATGGTGGATACACTTGGACATAGATCACATATAGAGCATCACAAGTGAAATTATTGACACTAATATTTGTGAAACTAAATGGACAGCCCTAAAATACACAGTCGAGGCGGTTAGTCAAAGAAACTGCTTCCAATGAGTAAGTATTTTTGTCAGTTCTACTTGTGAACCCGCCTCACGCATGTATAGCATTGAAAGCAATTATAGGCTAGGAACCACATGCCAGTGCATGAATTTGGAGGCGGTTCTGATACCACTTCCAATATTTCGAGTAGCGGGACGGGCTTTGAGGCTAAATGGGAACCGCTGCATGCACATGCACTAAAACCGCCTTCAGTGCCCGATATGGTACTAGTGTATCAGGCAACCTAAGAATAAGGAATATCATATATAGGCAATAGAAGATAAGCACCTTGGGATGCTCTAGTGCATTATGTAGTAATCGACTCTATTTAAATTTTCTACTATACCTTTATCATAGCCTATTCCTACTACCTCGGTGTTTATTCTCACAAAATGTTTCACCATGCTTCCTCATACTCTCCCTCACTACTTTAACTTACCCTTTCATGACAGGCTACCACTGGAAGGTCCAACCACGGCCGTTGGTGGAAGCTCCATCTGCTGACAGGTGCCTACATTACTATCAGTGGAGGCCATGGCAAGACCATAGGTGGACCTCTACTTACGAACTCTCGAGTTAATCATCAGTCATAAGCCAACCGGAGGGGAATCCCAAGAGCTAGCGGACAGTCCCCACTACCCTCATAAACCTAATTGTTCCCTTCCTTCCTCGTGTAGTTGGCTCCTTAGCCCAGTAAACCGTCTTCTCCAAGGAAATCCTAATAGTGCAATAAGTGTGTAATCCAAGTCCAAATCATCTATGATCTCATCCGACATGTTTGACTTTTAGCATTTAGCCGCTTCCTCTAAACCTCTAAAATTGCCCATTTCTTCATCTTCTCTCTCAACTATTATTCTTCCCAACATGTTCCACCATGGTCGGCGATGCGTTGAGGCTTGGAGGAGTCGACGACCTTGTTTGGACCGAGGAGGACACATGCATACTGGCTTGGAGTAAACGACGAAGCTGTTTGTCTAATTAAATTACATGAATCATTTTTTAAACCTACACAAGCTTTTTAAAATTGTGGACATTTTTCTTAATACATGGACATTATTTTACAATATATGAATATTATAATTATTTAATCATATTATAATCTAAATTTTTCGTCGAAATTACAAAAAAATTATGTACTGGCCGCACTGATCCTGAACGGGAGCTCCTATTTGGCACCAAGTAGTTGGCAAACCAGCCAACGCGCACCCACCGCTCCCCGTGCGCCATTTTGGGCCGGCCCACGTCCAGCGATGGAACGCCCTTTTCATACATTTCATATTTTAGCTCCCTTTCTTTTTAGTTTTTTCTTCTTTACAATTACTAAGGCTTTTCTTTATAAAATGTGAATTAAAAAATCTCGATAAACTATACTATAAGTGAATTAAAAAAATGTTCACAATTTAAAAAAATCATGGATTAAAAACAAATATTAGTTTTCTAAAACAATGTTTGCGTATAAAACAATGTCCATGATTTTGAAAAAAAACATTGTGGGAGTTAAAAAATGTCCATGATTTTGCAAAAATATTCTCACAATCAAAAAATGTTTATGAATTAGAGAAAAAATGTTCAGGAATCAAAACATGTTCATGATTTTTAAAAACTATTCGAGTATTCAAAACATATTCATTATACAAATTAAAGAAATTTTCATGAAATTTTGAAAACAAAATTCACAACATTTATAAAATGTTCCTGTATTTCAGAAATTAGAAATAACTTCATCTTTTTGAAAAATGATCGTTGATTCAAAAAATGTTTGTCAAAACAATAAAATGTCAGTGAATTACAAATATTGTTGCCAAATTTGAAAAATGTTCATCGATAAAAAAAAGTTTATGAGTTCTGAAACGATGTTCAAGATTTCAAAACATGATTTATAAAAACATTACGAAAATGTAAAAACTATTCAAAATTTTGAAAAAATCATGATTTAAAAAACAAAAACACAAATTCAAAACATGTCGATGATGACAAGAAACACTTACAATTCTATCAACAATTCATGAATTTGAAAGATGTACATGAAATAAAGAAAGAAATTAAAGTAAAAAAATAATAGGAAACGAGAAATAGAAAATAGAAAAAAAATCAAAAAGTGAAAATCAAAAGAGAAAATAAAATGTACTTAAAGAAAAGAACGAAAATTAAAAAGGTAGGAAAAACCTGAAAGAAAAGCAGACACTCTGGGAAGGTCTAGGAACTTCCTAAAACTCAAAAGGATCTTTTTTTAACAAGTATAGACGCAAGCCCTCATATATACACGCATATACTCACCCCTATGAATGCACTCACGCACACCCTACCCTATGAGCACATTCGAAAGACTGGGCCGACATATCATTTTAAAATTTATGAAGTCATCATAGGCACCTCCTCAGCGACGGGAACGTCTCCTTCCACTGAATGTGCATCACCGAAAATCCTGAAATAAATGCGAGCACCTGGACTTGAACCCTGGTGGGCTGGGGATACCACAGTCGCTCTAACCATCCAACAACAAGTTGATGCGCAAACTCAAAAGGATCTTGGTGGGTCGGATCTAGCATATGTAAGGTAGATCAGGTGGTACGTATTAGGTCACTATTTCGCGACCTCCGCGCATGTTCCCTCCGGGCTTTAGCAAAGCCTCCACTATTGCCGCCTGCGTGCGGCAAATAATGGGAGAATATCTGGTGCACCGGTGCTTGTGATGCTACCGTTGCACGGAACTCACGTTACACATTTTAAAATTTTCTGAAAAAAATCAGCACATTCACACAACACATTGTAGGTTGTCACAGAATTGCAATCAAAAATTGAAACCAACCCAAAAAATAAAAATGGCAAATTCAACATTGAATAGTACATAACATAAGTTTGTTTCTTGATTTGGCGCATTATCACATTGATGTTAAAATTTTCATTTTTGTATCTAAAAAAATATTTTGAATTTTGATATGAATACATTGATGTTGTGTCAATGTGCTAGACTTGTTTTCAGGGTTTTTTAAAAATGTCCTACGGCATCCGGTACACCGGCAACATTATAAGTGTGGATGCACCGGATACATTCCGGGCAAATTAGAGCTCTCTGTAATCCCGCATATACAGAAGAGGAGAGAACAACATGCTAAATGGGCCGGCCCAGGTGAGCGGCCGGGGCTATCGCCTGCTACAACAGGAAAATGTTTTTCTTTAGAACGCAATGAGAGTCTCTTACACACAAGCAGTGGCGAAGCTTAGTGCAACTCTGGGGGCCGTGCCCCCCACCCCCAGCCAGCTTTGTCAAGCTCCGCCACTCCACACAAGGAAAATGTTGAATAGACAATCACCTCAACACATTGTGTCTACAAATTGTGTCAATTGCAGGAATTAAACATGGATGAGTAAAAACAAACTGTTTGAATGTATTTGTCACAATAATTAAAGTGGATTTAGGATCATGTAGAGTAGAAACTTTAGCAAGGTTCTCAATAATCCACACACAAGAAATCCCAGAAACAATAAATTAAAGACACACAAATAAAAAATATTTGAGGCACATTGCGTCAATTTAACGGGCCCTTGTGGCCTCGTATTGATGGGAGAATGTCCTGCAGAAACCAACATTCAAGAAAACTTCGTGAAAACCATGTTTAGAAGTTTCAAAAAAATCTGAAAAAAAATGTGCGATGTTAAAAGGATGATGTTCTATTGCCATGTGAAATTTTAAGTTAGAACACATTACAGGATGCGAGCTATGGAAAAGACGAATTCTGCTATGAATAGTGACATTACTGTTCAGCACTATTCAATATTGATTTTGTTTTTTCATAGCTCATATCTACTAATGTGTTTGCATTTCAAATTTTCCAATTCAGTAGAACATCACTCTCTTAACATTTCATATTTTTAGATTTTTTTTCAAAAATTTAAGACATCAGTTTCGCGTGGTCTTTGCCCGTTTCCACCAAATGTTGGTTTCATATGATATTTTCCTCGTATTGATATGATATATGGTCATGTAATAGTAACACTTGCTCTTAACGAACCTGAATTGCTGACCGATTGCTCACAGACTTTATTCACTCAGAGACTGGATTACACTCATCTACTCCCTCCGTTTTGAATTACTTGTCTTAGATTTATCTAGATACAAAGGTATCTAGCACTAAAATGAGTCAAATTCAAGACAAGTAATTGAGAACGGAGGGAGTACATATACATGACCGAATTCTGCAAATTTATTCAGAGGACATCGAACCGGAGACAGATGGTGTTCTTGTTTCAGAGCTGCACGGGGCTGAGCAGTGGCTTTCCTGCGAAGAAGGCGTCGAGGTTGCCGGCGACAAGCTCGATCGTGCCGCGGATGGACTCCGGCGTGGCCACGGCCCTGTGCGCCGACAGCACGACGTTGTCCATGGAGAAGAGCTCCGGCGGCACGTTCGGCTCGCTCTCGAACACGTCCAGGCCGGCGCCGCCGACGACGCCCTCCTGCAGGCACCTGACCAGCTCCGGCTCGTCCACGAGGCCGCCGCGGCCGACGTTGACCAGCACGCCGTCCTTCCCCAGCGCCTCCATCACCTCCCGGTTCACCACGTGCTTCGTCTCCTCCGTCAGGGCGCAGGACAGAACCAGCACGTCGCTGCCGGCGGCGAGCTCGCGCACGGTGGGGACGAACTCGTACCGCGCCGACGGCTTGGGCGACCTCGAGTTGTAGGAGACGGCGCAGCCGAAGGCGGCGAGCCGCCGCGCGATGCGGGAGCCGATGTTGCCCAGCCCCAGGATCCCCACCCGCTTGCCGCTCACCTGCCAACGACTCCATCAGACTCCGGTGATCAAAATTCTCCTCTTGTGCGCGTTCTTTGGAATCATTTGGATGCGTTGCAAAGTTGCAATTGCATAAATTTTGCGGGGATGGCCAAGAAAAACTAATTCTAACTACCGCGATTGATGGGGATCCGCGGTTAAATTAACCTTGGAGACGAGGGGATACTCCCCGCCGGCCGGCCAGCTGCCGCGTCGGAAGTACGCGTCTGCAGCGGCGACGCGGCGGAGAGCGGCTATGAGAAGCCCGACGGCGTAGTCGGCCGCGTCGTCAGAGAACGCGCCCCCAGCGTTGGTGACGGCAATCCGACGGACGAGGCGAGTACGAGCTCCAGCTTTGGGAGCGCGCCCATGAGCTCGGCGGTCACCGCAGGGAGCTCGACTGTAAGGAGCGCCCGAGCCGAGGCGGCCGTGTCCGCGTCAACATCAGCGAGAGGAAGGAGACTGTACCGAGCTGAGAGCTCCAGCTCAAACTCCGGGATGATGGGGTCGGCCAGGAGCACGACCGGCTTGGATGCATCGGCTTGGGCTCGCGCCGGCGGCCGCATCTCCTCAATCGGCGGTGGGTTCGGTAGGTAGTGACTAGTGAGCCAAGCGAAGGGGAAGAACAGAGCACTGCTGCTACTAAAAAACAGAGTCGTCCAGACTCCAGAGCGGTGGTGGCCAAGAACTAGACAACTAACTACTGTATCTACCTTGGTGGTGAGAGGATAGTCGCCGTCGGCCGCCCACCTGCCGGCCCGGACGTGGGCCTCGGCGGCGGCCAACCGGCGGAGCACGGCGACGACGAGCCCGACGCCGTAGTCGGCCGTGTCGACCGCGAAAGCAGCGCCAGCGTTTTGTGACGGCGATCCCGCGGCGCCGGCAGGCGGCGAGGTTGACGTGGTTGACGCCCACGGAGATGCCCGCCACGAGCCGGAGCGCCGGGAGCGCGGCCAGGTGGTCGTCCGTGACCGGATTGAGCCCGATGAGCAGCGCCCTCCCCTCCGCCACGGTCGCGGCGTCGGCGTCCGCGACCAGAACGAACCGGAAGCGCCCGGCCAGCGCCGCGGCGAACTCCGGGAAGAGCGGCTGCCCCAGGAGCACCAGCGGCCTCTCGTCGGCGGGCGGCGTCGTGTTTTCCATCGGTCCGTGGAGGTAGGAATGGTATCGCTATCGCCTATCAGACTACCTGCTGCTTTGGAGGGACAGAGACAAAGCCACCAGCAGACATCGGTTGCTGGACCATATGTGGCTATTCCTAAGAACAATTCCAACCGATACGGACAAGTGCCGGCCCAACCCGGGGACCCAAACTGAAATCGAAATGTCTCGGTGTCCGCCTAAACGTATTTTAGACCTAAATTTTCATCTTGTTTGCGTCCACACGTACATGAAACGGACGCGGCGCACGTCCGCTCAGTGTTCACCTCGGTCCCATCCGTCGGCCGTCCAACCACCGCTCGTGTGCGGGGTGTCGACGTCATCCACTTCCCTCCCCCGCCCACATCTAACCAAGCTTACCCTCCTCATTCATGACAGGCAAAACCTAACTAGCCATGGGGTTCTTCAACAAGGGCAAGCGAAAGTTCTGACCTATCGTCACCTCGTCCCGCGCGTCGTCACTGTCACCACCGACTCCTCGCGCGGCGGGCCATCATGAAAAAGGCAGCGCGCTGTACATCCCGGTGCACCAGACGCAGTGGCACTGGAAATACTGGTAGCCGCTGGCCTATCCAGATGTCTACATGCCCCATTATTGGCATCTGGACACGCACCGTATTTCAGTGCCGGCGATGCCCCGGTCGGTGCGGGCGCACACCGAGGAGATGCGCAGACGCCATGAGTTACTGACGTCGGAGCAGCGGCGGCTCCCATACGTGTTGAACACTCCCAACTAGGAGGTCTGGTTCGCGCTAGAGCTCGAGGCATCAGCGTCGACGACCAAGACGAACCGGAAGCGCCCGACCAGCGTCGCGGCGACCTCCAGGAAGAGCGGCTGCCCCAGAAGCACCAGCGGCCTCTCGCCGGGGGGCGGCGTCGTGTTTTCCATCACTCCGTGGAGAAGGGAATGGTATCGCTATCGGAGTATCAGTACTAGTAGAAACCTCTATTTTTTTTGCGATGGAGTAGAAACCTCTATTTATCAATGTCAGTTTGGTCTTTCGAAAATGTTCATAGGAGTAGGGGGTGTGTGCGCGTTCATAGGGGTAAGTGTATGCATGTGTATATGGATGTCTGTACTAATGTTAAAAAAAAAGAAACCTCTATTTATCGGTTCTGGTGAAACATTCACGGTTGGTTTGCTTTTAGATTTGTGCAGCAGACATGGGTTGGTGGTGGACTAATCAATGCCAGTTTTATTCTTTGTGATGAAGAGCTCGCGGTCAGTGACGATCGACATTCTTTGTGCTCAGTCGGAGACGACGACGGGCGTAAGCAGCGGGGCGCCGGCGAAGAAGGCCTCCAGGTTGCCGGCGACGAGGTGGTCGAGGTCGGCTATGGACTCCGGGGTGAACGCGGCCCAGTGAGGCGTCAGCACGACGTTGTCCATGGCCATCAGCTCAGCCGGCACGTCTGGCTCGTCCTCGAACACGTCCAGCCCGGCGCCGGCGAGCCTGCCCTCCGCGAGCGCCCTCACCAGCTCCCCCTCGTCCACGTTCGGGCCGCGCGCCACGTTCACCACCACGCCGCCGCTCCCCAGCGCGTCCAGCACGCGCCTGTCCACGACGTGCCGGGTCTCGGCGGTTAGAGCGCACGCGACGACGAGCACGTCGGAGCACGCGGCAAGGTCGCGCACCGCGGGGTGGTAGCAGTACGAGACGTCGTGTTTCCGGCCGCGGGAGTGGTAGGAGACGACGCAGCCGAACGCCTCCAGCCTCCTCGCGACTGCCGATCCGATGCTGCCGAGGCCGACGATGCCCACGCGCTTCCCGCGGAGCGTAGACCCGAGGGGCAGGAAGTCGCCGCGCTCCGGCCAGAGCCCCCGCCGCACGTACCTGTCGGCCGCCGATACGCGCCGGAGGACGTCGATGACCAGGGCGACGGCGTGGTCGGCGACGTCGGAGGAGTAGACCCCGGCCGCGTTGGCCACGGCGACGCCGCGGCGCGCGCACTCGGGGAGGTCGATGTGGTTGAGGCCTGCACTGACCGTGACGACGCAGCGCAGCGACGGGACGGCGTCCAGGAAAGCCGCGTCGACGCGGACGCCCCCGCCCGGGACGAGGGCCAGGCGCGGTGGGTCGTCGTCGGCAGCCGCGGCGGCGAGGAAGGCTTCCATCGAGAGCGACGAGGCGTGGCGGTCGAGGAGGCTGAAGCGGGCGGCGAGACCGGCGAGGGAGGCCGGCGAGAGGCGGCAGAGCACCAGCACCCGCCGCGTCGCTGCCATCGTACGTTGTCGCGCGAGAAGAGGGCGTGAAGGGCGGCCAGGCAGTTGATCTGGAGTTGCAGTTGGGAACCGAAGCCATTTCTGTTGGGATAAAGAATGCGGGGTTGCCGTCGGGGGCGCCACCGTGAACACTGGAAATGACGATGAAAGCGGACTGGATCCAACAGCTAAACGTATTTTCCAAATTTATTTTACAAGAAAACTAGGACTTTGTCACTGATTATTTCGTATATGGCATATGGGAGCATGTGCTCCCCGATTCAAAATCAACATTTAATTTATAAAATTTGTGAAAACATCACAATGTATAATATCACTCATATACTCAGATGATGTATCTATCACTGAAATACGTCTAAATACATCCATATCAGACACAATCAGTATTGGACGAAGGAGTAAAAAAATGTGTGAACATTTCTAGAAATTTCAAGCATTAATTGAAATGCAATTTGCTTTTAAATTGTGAGAAAACATGAACATTTTTCGAAATTGTGAACAACATGAATAACATTGGTTTTTACCATTTATGCCACTAGTTGTCTCTCACTACTCGGTTTTGCAATTAGAAGTTACACCTGCTCAAAAATGTCATCGGTAAGTTAGATACTTGCTCAAAAAAGCCATCGTTCTGTTAGATATTTGCTCAAAAATAACATTACACACTCTTACTATCAGGTCAAACCTGTTGACCATATTATATGGTCAAAATACCCCTAGACCCATCTATCGGCTCTCTCAATCTCACAATAATAAATGTGGGACCCACCTATCAGGAGTAAGCAAGCAAAGAGATTTAGAGGAAAATAAGAACGTTATTGGAGATCGAGTGAGACCCACACTTTACCGTAGTGAGATAGAGGGAGAGTTGGCATGTGGGTCCATGGGTATTTTGGCCATATAACTGATAAATGGGTTTTGAGCTGACAGTAATGGTGTGTGATGGCATTTTTTAGCATGCGTCTAATAGAGTGATGGCATTTTTGAGGAGTTGAAACTCCTAATGCAAAACTGAGAAGAAATCACCCGGTTTGGGGAACCTTCTAGAAGGTTCACAAAACCCGGTCTTGTAGTAGTTTTGCTACATGCAGAGCGGCTCCATTTACCTCTCTTGCTCCCCTCGCATGTGTGTTTCCTCGACAATTTCACATTGTGTGCTTCAAATAGAAATAGGAGCAACTAATCAAGGAGTACTCCTTCGGCAGCCCCCGCAACAATCACTTAGGATGGAATGGGAGCCCGCCACTTGGCACACTCTCAGCCGTCGCCACGTGTCGCATTCTGGGCGTTCCTTTAAGATTTTATTTATTTTTAATTTTTATGTACATGTTTTCAGCTTTTAGATGATTTTTTCGGGGTTTTTCCAGTTTCCCTTGGTTTTTCTTAGGTTTTAGACAAAAAGGTGAAAAACAATTGACGCAAAAAAACACGGTTTTTTCTTCTTCCACAAGAGGCGCATATTTACTCCTCATGGAGGCACCAATTTGCTTATGTGAGTTGCACGGCCGTGACTCTCGCAAAAGGGGAAAATGTGTTTTTTTCCTTCCACGAGAGGCACATATTTATTTCTCATGGAGGTACGAATTTGCTTCCGTGAGAGGCATAGCCGTGCCTCTCAGAAAAGGAATAAAACACATTCTCTTCCTTGTTTTCCTTCTTTGAGAGACAGAGTTTTACTTCTTGTGAAGGCACATATTTTCTTACATGAGAGGCACGGTCGTGCTTATTGCAAAAGGAAAAAAAACATGTTTTCTTTTTCTTTTTCTTTCTACGAGAGGCATAGATTTACTTCTCGTTGAGTCTCGGATTTCCTTCCGCCAGAGGCACGGCCATGCCTCTCGAGAAAGGAGAAAATACATTTTTTCCTACCATGAAAGGAATGGACTTACTTCTCGCATAGCCACGGATTTGCTTCCGCGAGAAAGGGAAAAAATGTGTTTTCTTCCCTTCCACGAGAGGCACATGTTTACTTATCTTGGAGGCAGTATTTGCTTCCGCAAGAGGCACGACCTCTCGGAAAGGGACAAAACATGCTCTATGTTCGGGTTTTTTGTCCGGTTTTTTCGTGACAAAAAAGTTTATCGAGACCTATAAACATATGATCGAGTTTTGAAGATCTCGACACGGGGAATCCAATGGCGCAAACGGTTCCAGATTGGGACACACGTTTTGAGAGGTAAAACATTTTGAACAAATGAATTTACAAAAAAAGGAAAAACTTCTGGGTTGCGACAAGGGGCGCACATGCAGTGCAATATTTGTGGCAACCTGTGGAGGGTGGGAGTGACTTTTGCAAAAGGTACTCCTTAATTAGTGATTGTTGGAAATATGCCCTAGAGACAATAATAAAATGGTTATTATTATATTTTCTTGTTCATGATAATTGTCTATTGTTCATGCTATAATTGTGTTATCCGGAAATCGTAATACATGTGTGAATACATAGACCACAACATGTCCCTAGTGAGCCTCTAGTTGACTAGCTCGTTGATCAATAGATGGTTACGATTTCCTGACTATGGACATTGGATGTCATTGATAACGGGATCACATCATTAGGAGAATGATGTGATGGACAAGACCCAATCCTAAGCATAGCACAAGATCGTGTAGTTCGTCTGCTAGAGCTTTTCTAAGTGTCAAGTATCATTTCCTTAGACCATGAGATTGTGCAACTCCCGGATACCGTAGGAATGCTTTGGGTGTACCAAACGTCACAACGTAACTGGGTGGCTATAAAGGTACACTACAGGTATCTCCGAAAGTATCTGTTGGGTTGCCATGAATCGAGACTGGGATTTGTCACTCCGTATGACGGAGAGGTATCTCTAGGCCCACTCGGTAATGCATCATCATAATGAGCTCAGTGTGACTAAGTAGTTGGTCACGGGATCATGCATTATGGAACGAGTAAAGTGACTTGCCGGTAACGAGATTGAACGAGGTATTGGGATATCGACGATCAAATCTCGGGCAAATAACGTACCGATTGACAAAGGGAATTGTATACGGGATTGCTTGAATCCTCGACATCGTGGTTCATCCGATGAGATCATCGTGGAACATGTGGGAGTCAACATGGGTATCCAGATCCCGCTATTGGTTATTGGCCGGAGAGTTGTCTCGGTCATGTCTGCATGGTTCCCGAACCAGTAGGGTCTACACACTTAAGGTTCGATGACGCTAGGGTTATTAGGAAGACTTGTATGTGATTACGGAATGTTGTTCGGAGTCCCGGATGAGATCCCGGACGTCACGAGGAGTTCCGAAATGATCCGGAGGTGAAGATTTATATGTAGGAAGTTGTCATACGGTCACCGGAAAGGTTCGGGGGCATATCGGTATTGTACCGGGGCCACCGGAGGGGTTCCGGGGGTCCACCGGGAGGGGCCACCTCTCTCGGAGGGCCTAATGGGCTGTAGAGGAAAGGGAACCAGCCCTACATGGGCTGGGCGCATCCCCCCCATGGGCCCATGCGCCTAGGGTTGGGGGGGAACCCTAAGGGGGGCGCCCCCCTTGCTTGGGGGGCAAGCCCCCTCCCCTTGGATCCCCCCCCCCTCTAGATCTCATCTAGAGGGGGCCGGCCCCCTTCCTCCTTCCCCTATATATAGAGGGGCAAGGGGAGGGCTGCACACCACATCTAAGGCGCAGCCCCTCCCCTCCCCAACACCTCTCCTCCTCCACAAGAGCTTGGCGAAGCCCTGCCGAAGTACTGCTGCTCCACCACCACCACGCCGTCGTGCTGCTGTTGGAGCCCTCTCCCTCCTCCTTGCTGGATCAAGGCGCGGGAGACGTCCTCGCTCCGTACGTGTGTTGAACGCGGAGGTGCCGTCCGTTCGGCGCTAGGATCATCGGTGATTTGGATCACGACGAGTATGACTCCATCATCCCTGTTCTCTTGAACGCTTCCGCTCGCGATCTACAAGGGTATGTAGATGCACTCCTCTTCCCCTCGTTGCTAGATGACTCCATAGATTGATCTTGGTGATGCGTAGAAAATTTTAAATTTCTACTACGTTCCCCAACAGTGATTTCATAGGAAATACGCCACATCCCAAGTAGAACTTTTTAGAAGGGTTGGTTTGGTGTGGCCCATTATCAAGTATTTTCCTTTTTCCGTTTTTGAATCATGAATTAATATTTATTTCATCTTTTCTACTTAAATAGAACTTGATGTTATGTTGTCTACCTCGTCCTTGGTCCAACCTCACTTACGTTTCACTCATGCCGGTTGTGTTGTTGCTTCCTTGCACATCCTAGGTCTGTCTTTCCTCATCCCCATCTCCTTTCTCAAGATTTATTCATGTCTATATTAATCAACAAGATCTTTTCTGTTGCTAATGTGTTAATGCCGAAATTGACCATGGTAGGCTCTAGATTGACCTGAAGGTCTCGTGTTCCAAGTTTTCTAAGGCCTCAACAATTCATGGTGTTGACTTCTAGCTTCTTTACCAGGTTCTTTCATGTTTTTTTGTAACAGTCGGTAATAGGAAATTCTATTGGTCACCAATAAATTCTGCTAGCATTCAGAAAAGATGAATTTGTAAATAAACGTTGAGACTACGTTAAATAGATTTCGTATGCATATATTAACACAACATACTACACGATTCAAACACTATCTGATATTTTTCCCGATTATCTACATGTGAAAATATATACATATAGTTTTTATACTTCCCCACTATCTGCTACTTTTTAAATTGTATAGTTGTTCATAATCATGATTTGCAATTTCAGAATTGAAAAGGTTTCAGTAAATATGTTTCTAATCACTTATCTTATTTGATTGCTCGCAATCTTCATGTGGTTCATCGGTTCACCTTACAAATAAATATGTTTATATTTCTGATATCTTTTATTATATTGTTGATGTAACATGCGTTTGTCCTTCCATATATTTTTCGATGTAGGGAAGAAAAAACAGATTTTCCTTTCCGATGTAGAGGAAAGATCGGCTATAGGCTAAATTCGTAACACACACATGGAGTTTAACTAATATAAATCAGCTATTCACATCTCTTGTTCTAATGTCTAATCACATCAGTTATGGTTGCACCATTTCTTACTAATAGGAGGTCTCTGCATCGCGTCCTCAATTACGCCAACATGCATCCAATAGGAGATCTCTGCATCGCCTATTGCGACCATGAAATCTCACGTCACCCATCCAAGCACTTAAATCGGCCCGACCCAGCGCACAACAACAAGTGCGAGCCAGCGCAAACGGCTGAGATCCTTTTTAACTAACTTTTTTTTTCCTTTTCTTTCTTAATTTTCAAATATGTTCACAATAAATGTGAATTATAATATGTTCAATAATTTGAACCATTGTTCATGAATTGATGGATTGTTCATTAATTCAAAAAATATCTTGAATTTGAAAAATATTCTAGAATATCAAAAACATTCATGAATTTATAGAAAAAAGGAGAACTGAAAAATGTTCATGAATTAAAAAAAATCAAGGATTTAAAATGTTCATGGCTTTAAAAATATTTGTACAATTTTAAAACTGTAGTTTAAAAAATTCAATTTAAAATTTTCATGAATTTTAAAACTGACCAATAAAAACAGAAATGAAAAATAATAACCTAAAAACTTGTAAGAGAAAACAGAGAAATAGGAAGAAAATAAAAAAATTGTATGAAACCCTCCTAAAGCCGATATATAGAATTTTGGGCAGGCATTGCTCTTAGCAAGCGCTAGCTCCGCGTCGGTAGTGGAAAAATCTTGTCGACTGGCATGGGGCAGCTCATTAGCAGGTATTTTTGTTTGTTCGTTGCTAAAATCTCAAAATAATATTTTATAAATGTAATACACTATGTTTATGGATGATAAATTTGTTCTACGTTTTTTCAAAGTGTTCACGTCTTTTGAAAATTATTCATGTAATTAAATATTGCTTGCGAATTTTTGCAAAATGTTCGTCTAATTTTAAGAAGTGTTTAGCTATTTCACAAGAAAATTGATGTGTTTTTAAGGTGTTCATGCTTTTTTGAAAAATGGCCGTGTAAATTTAAAAAGAGTTCACGCATTTTTACAAAACATCGTGTGATAAAAAAGTGTCATATGCCCAAATTGAAAGCATGTCATTGTCTTGAATGGATCATATGTATTGGCATATCTCTCATGGTCGCGGAGTGCTGAATTGATCGTATGTTTTGTCGAGCTCCAGGGAGATGGAGGGGGAGGAGGAGATGAAATTTAAGGACGAGGAGGAGATGGAGATGGAGAATCAGCAGGAAGATGGCGAGCTCGAGCCGTGAGATATGGAGTGGCGGTTAGCCGATGCCATTTCCGTTGCGATAAAGAATGTGGCGTTCCTGTCGGGGGCGCCACAATGAATGGGTACACAAGAGATGAAGAGATGACGAGGAAAGCCGAGTGGATGCAACGGGTAAACGTATTCTTCCAAAATTACAACGATGAGAAGACAACGGTATCACACACGAGGAAAGTAAAAGCAACAAAAAATTTGAATAGTTGTATAAATTATGTTGTTTGCAAAATCAAATAATTTAAAGTTTTTTAGGAAACTGATTAAGGAAAAATAGGAAACTAAATATATACTAAAAATATTAAAGGAAAATTTACAAATAAAATAAAACATTCAGGTAAAGAGGATTTATAAATTAGGAACATTCCAAGATAAACTGTTGAAAAAAAAGTGGCACCAAAAACAGTAAACTCTGGAAAATAGAAATAATAAATGCCTTCTTATTTTGTTCAGTTGCATATTTTTCTTGAATATTTATGTTTGCCATGTATTTCTAAAATTTGTAACATCGTTAGTAATTTTAGTAGATTAGTGATGAGTTTTTCATGAAGGTATTACACACTTTTATTTGATTGTTCTCATTCATGATCGTTCTCAGTCTCTTTTTTGTAACTAGATCATCGTGTGTAGGAAGCCTACCCGCAAAAAAAAAACATGTGTAGGAAGACATCACCACGTCATCACCAGAATAGTATGGGTGGAAAATGGCATCAAATCTAGACGCTTTGAACCCTTGAAAGACATATGTCTGACATTGGAGTTGGCCAGCCAAAACTTTGAGTTAGACAGTACACAAGGAATCAATTTTTCTTTTCATTCATAAATCTCAATTGTATTTTGAATCTTTTTGGTAGACATGTACGTACATATAATATTCACTTCTTTGATAAATCAAAAGTGGGATAAATTTTGCTATGGTTATTTTTGTTGAATATATGTATAGGCTATAAATCGCATGTATGGTTAGGATCTTTTCCTACCTAGCCTCGCCTCCTGTTTCTTTGTATTGTCGAGGTCGTGGGTTACATCCTATACATACTAGAAGAACGCCCGTGCGTTGCAACAGGGCCACATTAACTTTAAGAGTTCAATATTAATATTCTCATACATATCAAGTGACATTGGCGACCTTTTTTTACCATCAATTCCTCACAGACACACTCTCTCCCTCCCTCTTCCTCACTCTCTCTCCCCCTCTCCCTCTCTCTCTCTAACGCACACACACACATATCCATCTTATTGGGTACGGGACCATAATCCATCTATTTCACACACACATGCTAGTGCATAACAATATGGATTATGTGTATTATATTTGCCGCCACAACTGAGGGAATTAATTTCATGTAAATCGGTCAGCCATAGCTCCAAGAATACGCGGAGGAGCTGGCTCGGGTCGGCGTCGTCCGGCGCGGGCCACAGGCCCGCTTCCAAGTGCGTCTACGCGTCGGCCACCCACGTCGGGTCCTTCAAGTGCCGCTTCCACCGCACCAACCCCCAGGGCCACAGCCACGGCCAGGGCCAGGGAAGCCACCCTTCTTCGCCCCCTTCACAGGCCGCGGCCAACGCGGTGCCGCGGCACCCGGCCTCGCCCTCCGGCACCGTCGCGACCCAGTGATGCAGCCCAAGCATCAGCCTCGAGAATCAAGAACGCTCGACAACGGAGAGGGAAGGGAAGATCATATACATGTCATAAGAAAGGGATTTTATTTACTGCTCCCTCGATGTATTGTTTTCTTTGTTTGGAAATTGATTACCATCCGTGAGTTGAGGTAAGGTTAATGTGATTGAGCGATTTTTCTGAAAATCAATTATTTGTTTTCTAATTAATGTGATTGAGTGATTTAAGGTAAGGTTAATTAATTTAGATTTGATCTTTAGAGATTGTTCGTGATTGATTCTACAATACTAAATAACTTGCGTCAGTATGGAAAGTTCTGATCTGTTCATATTTCTTTCGTTGTGTGAGAGGACGAAAAAAAATCTACGAAAAAAACCAGCGAAGGTGGGAGGAGGTACCAAAAAAACCATGGGAGGTGGGATGAAAAAAACCCTGGAAACGAGACTACCAACTGCTCCATTAGGAGTAGATATATATATATATGTGTGTGTGTGTGTGTGTGTGTGTGCATGTATGCACCCAATCTAATTGATAGTTGCATTGCCTAACAATATGGTATCAGTTTCCCTAACACGATCCTCCGCGTAACCTTCCGCTCATGCCGCCGCCGCACCTCTAGGTCGTCGCCGCCGCCGCACACCCCCTCTGCCGCCGCTTCCCTCCCCAAGCCGCCGCGGCACATCGTCCCCTCTTCCCTCCACTTCCACCGATCCCATCTCCCAGCCGCGTCTCTCTATTGCCATGGCTTCACCCGGCTCATCCGCCTCTGGTACCACCAATCCTTTTGCCGGTCCCGATCTCATCCTCATCCGTGATCTTGACATCCATCCCGTGTTCCTGTGTGCCTCGATCACCCCACCTCCACCTACTACTCCTGGAAAACCTACTTCTCCCTGGTGTTCTGCGAGTATCATCTCCATGACCACATTGACGACTCCGTCGACCCGAGTCTGATGCTTGGCGATGACGAGTGGATGACCATCGACGTCACACTCATTCGTTGGTTCTACCTCAGCATCTCCAAGGATCTCTTCCACATGGTGGTCACCGACGGGGACGATACCCATGCTGTTTGGACCAAACTCAACGGGCTCTTCACCAACAACCAACTCCAGCGCTAGGTTTTCCTTCAGCATGAATTTTTTGGATGCCACCAACTTGACTCATCCATTGATGCTTTTTGCATGCGTCTTAAGAAACTTGCAGATGAGCTCCGTGATCTTGGTGAAACAATCTCCGATGAGCTCCTCCTCAGCTTCCTCACCGTCGGCCTCAATGAGGAGTTTCGCAACGCCGCTTCGAAACTCACCTTGATTCTGGAGCTGTCTTTTCCCAAGGTTGTGGCGCATTTGCGTTTGGAGGAGTGTTGGATGAAGATGAAGAAAACTAGGGCTACCCACACCGCCCTTGCTGCCGGGACATCCCATGGCGGCCCACAGTAGTCATCCTCGCCGGCGCCTCCCGCGCCACGATTCCCCATGCCGGCGGCCTCGTAACACCAGTACCCGCTGCTTCCCCAGCCGGCCTCCTCCGACCGTCGTCATGGTGGGCGTCGGGGATGCAAGACCAACACCCCCTGATACGTCTCCGTCGTATCTACTTTTCCAAACACTTTTGCCCTTGTTTTGGACTCTAACTTGCATGATTTGAATGGAACAAACCCGGACTGACGTTGTTTTCAGCAGAATTACCATGGTGTTATTTATGTGCAGGAACAAACGTTCTCGGAATGACCTGAAACTTCACGGAGCAACTTTTTAGAAAATATGAAAAATATCTGCAAAAGATGAAGGCCAGGGGGCCCACCACCTGTCCACGAGGGTGGGGGCGTGCCTGCCCCCCTAGGGCGCGCCCCCTACCTTGTGGGCCCCCTGTTGCCTCTTCGACTCCAATTCCAATTCCATATATTGTGTTTTGGGGAGAAAATCAAAGAGAAGAATTCATCGCATTTTACGATACGGAGCCGCCACCAAGCCCTAAAACCTCTCGGGAGGGCTGATCTGGAGTCCGTTCGGGGCTCCGGAGAGGGGAATCCGTCGCCATCGTCATCATCAACCATCCTCCATCACCAATTTCATGATGCTCACCGCCGTGCGTGAGTAATTCCATCGTAGGCTTACTGGACGGTGATGGGTTGGATGGGATCTATCATGTAATCGAGTTAGTTTTGTTAGGGTTTGATCCCTAGTATCCACTATGTTCTAAGATTGATGTTGCTATGACTTTGCTATGCTTAATGATTGTCACTAGGGCCCGAGTGCCATGATTTCAGATCTGAACCTATTATGTTTTCATCAATATATGAGAGTTTTTGATCCTATCTTGCAAGTCTATAGTCACCTATTATGTGTTATGATCCGTTAACCCCGAAGTGACTATAATCGGGATACTTACCGGTGATGAACGTAGTTTGAGGAGTTAATGTATTCACTGTGTGTTAATGCTTTGTTCCGGTTCTCTATTAAAAGGAGGCCTTAATATCCCTTAGTTTCTGTAAGGACCCCGCTGATACGTCTCCAACGTATCTATAATTTTTGATTGCTCCATGCTATATTATCTACTATTTTGGACTATATTGGGCTTTATTTTCCACTTTTATATTATTTTTGGGACTAACCTATTCCCCGGAGGCCCAATCCAGAATTGCTGTTTTTTGCCTATTTCAGTGTTTCGGAGAAACAGAATATCAAACGGAGTCCAAACGGAATGAAACCTTCGGAAACGTGATTTTCTCATCAGATAAGATCCGGGAGACTTGGACCCTCCGTCAAGAAAGCCACGAGGCGGCCACGAGGGTGGGGGCGCCCCCCTAGGGCGCACCCCCTGCCTCGTGGGCCCCTCGAAGCTCCACCGACGTACTTCTTCCTCCCATATATATCCATGTATCCCCAAACGATCAGAGGAGGAGCCAAAAACCTAATTCCACCGCCGCAACTTTTTGTATCCACGAGATCCCATCTTGGGGCCTGTTCCGGAGCTCCGCCGGAGGGGGCATCGATCAGAAAGGGCTTCCATCATCATCCAAGCCCCTCCGATGAAGTGTGAGTAGTTTAGTTCAGACCTACGGGTCCATAGTTAGTAGCTAGATGGCTTCTTCTCTCTTTTTGGATCTCAATCAATGTTCTCCCCTCTCTTGTGGAGATCTATTCGATGTAATCTTCTTTTTGTGGTGTGTTTGTTGAGACCGATGAATTGTGGGTTTATGATCCAGTCTATCTATGAATAATATTTGAATCTTCTCTAAATTATTTTATGTATGATTGGTTATCTTTGCAAGTCTCTTCGAATTATCAGTTTGGTTTGGCCTACTAGATTGGTTTTTCTTGCCATGGGAGAAGTGCTTAGCTTTGGGTTCGATCTTGCAGTGTCCTTTCCCAGTGACAGAAGGGGCAGCAAGGCACGTATTGTATCGTTGCCATCGAGGATAACAAGATGGAGTTTTTTACATATTGCATGAAACTATCCCTCTACATCATGTCATCTTGCTTAAGGCGTTACTCTGTTTTTAACTTAATACTCTAGATGCATGCTGGATAGCGGTCGATGAGTGGAGTAATAGTAGTAGATGCAGAATCGTTTCGGTCTACTTGTCTCGGACGTGATGCCTATATACATGATCATACCTAGATATTCTCATAACTATGCTCAATTCTGTCAATTGCTCAACAGTAATTTGTTCACCCACCGTAGAATACTTATGCTCTTGAGAGAAGGCACTAGTGAAACCTATGGCCCCCGGGTCTCTTTCTCATCATATTAATCTCCATCACTTCATTATTGCTTTGCTTTTACTTTGCTTTTAATTTTTCCTTTGCATCTCTATACCAAAAATACCAAAAATATTATTTATCATCTTTATCAGATCTCACTTTCGTAAGTGACCCTGAAGGGATTGACAACCCCTAAGCGCGTTGGTTGCGTTGAGCTATTGTTTTTGTGTAGGTACAAGGGACTCGAGCGTAGCCTCCTACTGGATTGATACCTTGGTTCTCAAAAACTGAGGGAAATACTTACGCTAGTTTGCTGCATCATCCTCTCCTCTTAGGGGAAATCCAACGCAGTGCTCAAGAGGTAGCAAGAAGAATTTCTGGCGCCGTTGTCGGGGAGTCTGCGCAAAAGTCAACATACCAAGTACCCATCACAATCCCTATCACCTGCATTACATTATTTGCCATTTGCCTCTCGTTTTCCTCTCCCCCACTTCACCCTTGCCGTTTTATTCGCCCTATCTCTCTATCCTCCCTCTCTCTCTCTTTCTCTCTCTCTCTCTCTCTCTCTCTCTCTCTTTGCCTCTTTTGCCTGTTTGCTTTTTGTTTGCTCGTGTGTTGGATTGCTTGTTTGTCGCGATGGCTCAAGATAATACTAAATTGTGTGACTTCACCAATACCAACAATAACGATTTCCTTAGCACTCTGATTGCTCCTCTTACTGATGCTGAATCTTGTGAAATTAATACTGCTTTGCTGAATCTTTTCATGAAAGATCTGTTCTCCGGCCTTCCTAGTGAAGATGCTGCTACCCATCTTAATAGCTTCGTTGATTTGTGTGACATGCAAAAGAAGAAAGATGTCGATAATGATATTGTTAAATTGAAGCTATTTCCTTTTTCACTTAGAGATCGTGCTAAAGCTTGGTTTTCATCTTTGCCTAAAAATAGTATTGATTCATGGAACAAGTGCAAAGATGCTTTTATCTCTAAGTATTTTCCTCCCGCTAAGATCATCTCTCTTAGAAACGATATTATGAATTTTAAACAACTTGATCATGAACATGTTGCACAAGCTTGGGAGAGAATGAAATTAATGATACGTAATTGCCCTACTCATGGTTTGAATTTGTGGATGATTATACAAAAAATTTATGCCGGATTGAATTTTGCTTCTAGAAATCTTTTAGATTCGGCCGCGGGAGGCACTTTTATGGAAATCACTTTAGGAGAAGCTACTAAACTCCTAGATAATATTATGGTTAATTATTCTCAATGGCATATTGAAAGATCTACTAAAAAGGTGCATGCGATAGAAGAAATTAATGTTTTGAGTGGAAAGATGGATGAACTTTTTCTTCTGATCCTAATGATGTGCACTTGTCTACTTTGATTGATAATAATAATGAATCTATGGATGTGAATTTTGTTGGTAGGAACAATTTTGGTAACAACACGTATAGAGGAAATTTCAATCCTAGGCCTTATCCTAGTAATCCCTCTAATAATTATGGTAATTCCTACAACAATTCTTATGGAAATTATAATAAGATGCCCTCTGATTTTGAATCTAATATTAAAGAATTTATTTCTTCGCAAAAGAATTTTAATGCTATGATTGAAGAAAAATTGTTTAAGATTGATGATTTGGCTAGGAACGTTGATAGAATTGCTCTTGATGTTGATTCTTTGAAACTTAGATCTATTACACCTAAGCATGATATCAATGAGTCTCTCAAATCCATGAGAATTTCCATTGACGAGTGCAAAGAAAGAACCGCTAGGATGCATGCTAAGAAAGATGCCTTTAGAAAAGCGTGTTCTTCTAGTTCCTATGAAAATAATGATGAAGATCTAAAAGTTATTGATGTGTCCCCTATTAAATCTTTGTTTTGCAATATGAATCTTTATAATGATGGGACTGAATACGATCCACCTTTACCTAGAAGGCGTTCTAAGAATTCGGAATTTGTTGATCTTGATGCTGAATTTGATAAAAGTGAGATTGAAGAAATTAAAACCCTAGATGTTGCTAAACCCACTATATTGGATTTCAAGGAATTTAATTATGAAAATTGCTCTTTAATTGATTGTATTTCCTTGTTGCAATCCGTGCTAAAATCTCCTCACGCTTATAGTCAAAATAAAGCGTTTACTAAACATATCGTTGATGCCTTGATGCAATCTTATGAAGAAAAACTTGAATTGGAAGTTTCTATCCCTTGAAAACTTTCTGATGAGTGGGAACCTACTATTAAAATTAAAATTAAAAATTATGAGTTTTATGCTTTGTGTGATTTGGGTGCTAGTGTCTCTACTATTCCCAAAACTTTGTGTGATTTGCTAGATTTCCGTGATTTTGATGATTGCTCTCTAAACTTACATCTTGCGGATTCCACTATTAAGAAACCTATGGGAAGAATTAATGATGTTCTTATTGTTGCAAATAGGAATTATGTGCCCGTAGATTTTATCGTTCTTGATATAGATTGCAATCCTTCTTGCCCTATTATTCTCGGTAGACCTTTCCTTAGAATGGTTGGTGCAATTATTGATATGAAGGAAGGGAATATTAGATTTCAATTTCCATTAAGAAAATGGCATGGAACACTTTCCTAGAAAGAAAATAAAATTACCTTATGAATCTATCATGAGAGCCACTTGTGGATTGCCTACCAAATATGGCAATACCTAGATCTATTCTTGCTTGTTATGCCTAGCTAGGGGCGTTAAACAATAGCGCTTGTTGGGAGGCAAACCAATTTTATTTTTATTCCTTGCTTTTTTGCTCCTGGTTAGTAATAAATAAATTATTTAGCCTCTGTTTTTGTTGTGTTTTTTGTGTTTAATTAGTGTTTGTGCCAAGTAGAACCGTTGGGAAGACTTGGGGAAAGTCTTGTTGAACTTGCTGTAAAAAACAGAAACTTTAGCGCTCACGAGAAATGCTGTCATTTTTATTTGGAAAGTGCTATTTAGTTAATTATTTTTGCAGATGATTAATAGATAAATTCCTCATGTCCAAAAATTTATTTTTGAATTTTTGGGGTTCCAGATCTTGCGCTAGATACAGATTACTACAGACTGTTCTGTTTTTGACAGATTCTGTTTTTCGTGTGTTGTTTGCTTATTTTGATGAATCTATGGCTAGTAAAATAGTTTATAATCCATAGAGAAGTTGGAATACAGTAGGTTTAACACCAATATAAATAAATAATGAGTTCATTACAGTACCTTGAAGTGGTCTTTTGTTTTCTTTCGCTAACGGAGCTCACGAGTTTTCTACTCTAAGTTTTGTGTTGTGAAGTTTTCAAGTTTTGGGTAAAGATTTGATGGATTATGGAACAAGGAGTGGCAAGAGCCTAAGATTGGGGATTCCCATGGCACCCCCAAGATAATCTAAGGACACCTAAAAGCCAAAGCTTGGGGATGCCCCGGAAGGCATCCCCTCTTTTTCGTCTACTTCTATTGGTAACTTTACTTGGAGCTATATTCTTATTCACCACATGATATGTGTTTTGCTTGGAGCGTCTTTTATGATTTGAGTATTTTCTTGTTAGTCTACCACAATCATACTTGCTGTACACACCTTTTGAGAGAGCCATACATGATTTGGAATTTGTTAGAATACTCTATGTGCTTCACTTATATCTTTTGAGCTTTATAGTTTTTGATCTAGTGCTTCACGTATATCTTTTAGAGCACGGTGGTGGATTTGTTTTATAGAAACTATTGATCTCTCATGCTCCACTTAGATTATTTTGAGAGTCTTATTAGCATGGTAATTTGCTTAAAATCCTAATATGCTTGGTATGCAAGATTAATAATAAAACTTTCGTATGAGTGTGTTGAATACTAAGAAAAGTTTGATGCTTGATGAATGTTTTGAGATATGGAGGTAATAATATCAAAGTCATGCTAGTTGAGTAGTTGTGAAATTGAGAAATACTTGTGTTGAAGTTTGCAAGTCCCGTAGCATGCACGTATGGTAAACGTTATGCAACAAATTTGAAACATGAGGTGTTATTTGATTGTCTTCCTTATGAGTGGCGGTCGGGGACGAGCGATGGTCTTTTCCTACCAATCTATCCCCCTAGGAGCATGCGCGTAGTACCGAGTCTTTTGATGACTTGTAGATTTTTGCAATAAGTATGTGAGTTCTTTATGACTAATGTTGAGTCCATGGATTATACGCACTCTCACCCTTCCATCCTTGCTAGCCTCTTCGGTACTGTGCATTGCCCTTTCTCACATTGAGAGTTGGCGCAAACTTCGCCGGTGCATCCAAACCCCGTGATATGATACGCTCTTTCACACATAAATTTCCTTATATCTTCCTCAAAACAGCCACCATACCTACCTATTATGGCATTTCCATAGCCATTCCGAGATATATTGCCATGCAACTTTCCATCATTCCGTTCATCATGACACATTCATCATTGTCATATTGCTTAGCATGATCATGTAGTTGACATAGTATTTGTGGCAAAGCCACCGTTCATAATTCTTTCATACATGTCACTCTTGGTTCATTGCATATCTCGGTACACCGCCGGAGGCATTCATATAGAGTCATCTTTGTTCTAGTATCGAGTTGTAATCATTGAGTTGTAAATAAATAGAAGTGTGATGATCATCATTATTAGAGCATTGTCCCAAGTGAGGAATTCAAAAAAAGGCCATAAAAAAGAGAAGGCCCCAAAAAAGAGAAAGGCCATAAAAAAAGAAAAGGCCCAAAAAAATGAGAGAAAAAGAGAGAAGGGACAATGTTACTATCCTTTTACCACACTTGTGCTTCAAAGTAGCACCATGATCTTCATAGTAGAGAGTCTCTCATATTATCACTTTCATATACTAGTGGGAATTTTTCATTATAAAACTTGGCTTGTATATTCCAACAATGGGCCTCCTCAAGTGCCCTAGGTCTTCGTGAGCAAGCAAGTTGGATGCACACCCACTAGTTTCTTTTGTTGAGCTTTCATATATTTATAGCTCTAGTGCATCCGTTGCATGGCAATCCCTACTCCTTGCATTAACATCAATCGGTGGGCATCTCCATAGCCCATTGATTAGCCTCGTTGATGTGAGACTTTCTCCTTTTTTGTCTTCTCCACATAACCCCTTCATTATATTCTATTCCACCCATAGTGCTATGTCCATGGCTCGCGCTCATATATTGCATGAAAGTTTATAGGTTTGAGATTTCTAAAGTATGAAACAATTGCTTGGCTTGTCATCGGGGTTGTGCATGATGAGAGCATTCTTGTGTGACGAAAATGAAACATGACTAAACTATATGATTTTGTAGGGATGAACTTTCTTTGGCCATGTTATTTTGAGAAGACATAATTGCTTAGTTAGTATGCTTGAAGTATTATCATTTTTATGTCAATATGAACTTTTGTCTTGAATCTTTCAGATCTGAATATTCATACCACAATTAAGAAGAATTACATTAAAGTTATGCCAAGTAGCACTCCGCATCAAAAATTCTGTTTTTATCATTTACCTACTCGAGGACGAGCAGGAATTAAGCTTGGGGATGCTTGATACGTCTCCAATGTATCTATAATTTTTGATTGCTCCATGCTATATTATCTACTATTTTGGACTATATTGGGCTTTATTTTCCACTTTTATATTATTTTTGGGACTAACCTATTAATCGGAGGCCCAGCCCAGAATTGCTGTTTTTGCCTATTTCAGTGTTTCGGAGAAACAGAATATCAAACGGAGTCCAAATGGAATGAAACCTTCGGAAACATGATTTTCTCATCAGATAAGATCCAGGAGACTTGGACCCTCCGTCAACAAAGCCACGAGGCAGCCACGAGGGTGGAGGGCCCCCCCATAGGGCGCGCCCCCTGCCTCGTGGGCCCCTCGAAGCTCCACCGACGTACTTCTTCCTCCCATATATATCCACGTATCCCCAAACGATCAGAGGAGGAGCCAAAAACCTAATTCCACCACCGCAACTTTCTATATCCACGAGATCCCATCTCGGGGCCTGTTCCGGAGCTCCGCCGGAGGGGGCATCGATCACGGAGGGCTTCTACATCATCATTCAAGCCCCTCCGATGAAGTGTGAGTAGTTTACTTCAGACCTACGGGCACATAGTTAGTATCTAGATGGCTTCTTCTCCCTTTTTGGATCTCAATACAATGTTCTCCCCCTCTCTTGTGGAGATCTATTTGATGTAATCTTCTTTTTGCGGTGTGTTTGTTGAGATCGATGAATTGTGGGTTTATGATCCAGTCTATCTATGAATAATATTTGAATCTTCTCTGAATTCTTTTATGAATGATTGGTTATCTTTGCAAGTCTCTTCGAATTATCAGGTTGGTTTGGCCTACTAGATTGGTTTTTTCTTGCCATGGGAGAAGTGCTTAGCTTTGGGTTCGATCTTGCGGTGTCCTTTCCCAGTGACAGAAGGGGCAGCAAGGCACGTATTGTATCGTTGCCATTGAGTTGATCAAAGCATATAGTTTTATACAGACTTGCGGTGAAGCCTGTATTTACAAGAAAGTGAGTGGGAGCACTACAGCATTTCTGATAAGTATATGTGAATGACATATTGTTGATTAGAAATAATGTAGAATTATTCTGCAAAGCATAAAGGAGAGTTTGAAAGGAATTTTTCAAAGAAAGACCTCGGTAAAGCTGCTTACATATTGAGCATCAAGATCTATAGAGATAGATTAAGACGCTTGATAAGTTTTTTCAATAAATACATACCTTGACAAGATTTTGAAGTAGTTCAAAATGGAACAGACTAAGAAAGAGTTTCTTGCCTATGTTACAAGGTGTGAAATTGAGTAAGACTCAAAGCCCGACCACGGCAGAAGATAGAAAGAGAATGAATGTCATTCCCTATGCCTTGGTCATAGGTTCTATAAAGTATGCCATGCTGTGTACCAGATCTATTGTATACCCTACCACTGAGTTTGGCAAGGGAGTACAATAGTGATCTAGGAGTAGATCACTGGACAACGGTCAAAATTATCCTTAGTGGAATAAGGATATGTTTCTCGATTATGGAAGTGAAAAAAGGTTCGTCATAAAGGGTTACGCCGATGCAAGTTTTGACACTAATCTAGATGAATCTAAATCTCAATCTAGATACATATTGAAAGTGGGAGCAATTAGCTAGAGTAGCTCCGTGTAGAGCATTGTTGACATAAATATTTGCAAAATACTTACGGATCTGAATGTGACAGACCCGTTGACTAAAATTATCTCACAAGCAAAACATTATCACACCTTACTACTCTTTGGGTGTTAATCACATAGGGATGTGAACTATATTACTGACTCTAGTAAACCCTTTGGGTGTTGATCACATATCGATGTGAACTATGGGTGTTAATCACATGGTGATGTGAACTATTGCTGTTAAATCACATGGCGATGTGAACTAGATTATTGACTCTAGTGCAAGTGGGAGACTGAAGGAAATATGCCCTAGAGGCAATAATAAAGTTATTATTTATTTCCTTATATCATGATAAATGTTTATTATTCATGCTAGAATTGTATTAACCGGAAACATAATACTTGTGTGAATACATAGACAAACAAAGTGTCACTAGTATGCCTCTACTTGACTAGCTCGTTAACCGAAGATGGTTATGTTTCCTAACCATAAACAAAAGAGTTGTTATTCGATTAACGGGATCACATCATTAGGTGAATGATGTGATTGACATGACCCATTCCATTAGCTTAGCACCCGATCGTTTAGTATGTTGCTATTGCTTTCTTCATAACTTATACATGTTCCTATGACTATGAGATTATGCAACTCCCGTTTGCCGGAGGAACACTTTGTGTGCTACCAAACGTCACAACGTAACTGGGTGATTATAAAGGAGCTCTACAGAACGAGTAAAGAGACTTGCCGGTAACGAGATTGAACTAGGTATTGGATACCGACGATCGAATCTCGGGTAAGTAACATACCGATGACAAAGGGAACAACGTATGTTGTTATGCGGTCTGACCGATAAAGATCTTCGTAGAATATAGGTCCCGCTATTGGTTATTGACCGGAGACGTGTCTCGGTCATGTCTACATTGTTCTCGAACCCGTAGGGTCCGCACGCTTAAGGTTTCGATGACAGTTATATTATGAGTTTATGAGTTTTTGATGTACCGAAGGAGTTCGGAGTCCCGGATGAGATCGGGGACATGACGAGGAGTCTCGAAATGGTCGAGACGTAAAGATTGATATATTGTACGACTATATTCGGACATCGGAAAGGTTCCGAGTGATTCGGGTATTTTTCGGAGTACCGTAGGTGCGGTAGTTACGGGAGAAGCAATGGGCCTTGATGGGCTTTAGTGGGAAGAGGAGAAAGGGCCAAGGGGCTGCTGCGCCCCCCCTCCCCTCTAGTCCGAATTGGACTAGAGAAAAGGGAGAGAAAAGGGGGCCGGCCACCTTTCCTTCTCCTATACTTCCTTCTCCCTTCCTCCCCTCTTGGTGGACTCCTACTAGGACTTGGAGTCCTAGTAGGACTCCACATCCTGGCCGCACCAATTGCCTTGGCCGGCCTCCTCCTCCTCCATCCTTTATATACTGAGGCAAGGGGCACCCCAAGACACAAGTTGATCCACGTGATCTTATTCTTAGCCGTGTGCGGCGCCCCCTGCCACCATAGTCCTCGATAATATTGTAGCGGTGCTTAGGCGAAGCCCTGCGACAGTAGTACATCAAGATCGTCACCACGCCGTCGTGCTGACGGAACTCTTCCCCGACACTTTGCTGGATCGGAGTCCGGGGATCGTCATCGAGCTGAACGTGTGCTAAAACTCGGAGGTGTCGTAGTTTCGGTGCTTGATCGGTCGGGCCGTGAAGACGTACGACTACATCAACCAAACGCTTCCGTTGTCGATCTACAAGGGTACGTAGATCACACTCTCCCCTCTCGTTGCTATGCATCACCATGATCTTGCGTGTGCGTAGGAAATAACCGTGGCATCCGAGCCTAGGTTTTATGATTTGATGTTATTTGCACGAGTAGAACACAAGTGAGTTGTGGGCGATATAAGTCATACTGCCTACCAGCATGTCATACTTTGGTTCGGCGGTATTGTTGGATGAAGCGGCCCGGACCGACATTACGCGTACGCTTACGCGAGACCGGTTCTCCCGACGTGCTTTGCACATAGGTGGCTTGCGGGTGACTGTTTCTCCAACTTTAGTTGAACTGAGTGTGGCTACGCCCGGTCCTTGCGAAGGTTAAAACGGCATCAACTTGACAAACTATCGTTGTGGTTTTGATGCGTAGGTAAGATTGGTTCTTGCTTAAGCCCGTAGCAGCCACGTAAAACTTGCAACAACAAAGTAGAGGACGTCTAACTTGTTTTTGCAGGGCATGTTGTGATGTGATATGGTCAAAACGTGATGAGATATAAGTTGTTGTATGAGATGATCATGTTTTGTTGAAGTTATCGGCAACTGGCAAAAGATGCAAGCGCCAAATAATTGCTTTACTTTATCGCTATGCGATAGCAATAGTTGCAAGAGCAATAGTTGGCGAGACGACCATGTGACGACATATTGATATAGATCATGATGATGGAGATCATGGTGTCATGCCGGTGACGATGGAAATCATGACGATGCTTTGGAGATGGAAATCAAAGGCGCAAGATGATGATGGCCATATCATGTCACATATTTTGATTGCATATGATGTTTATCTTTTATACATCTTATTTTGATTAGTTTGACGGTAGCATTTTAAGATGATCTCTCACTAATTATCAAGAAGTGTTCTCCCTGAGTATGCACCGTTGCGAAAGTTCTTCGTGCTGAGACACCACGTGATGACCGGGTGTGATAGGCTCTACGTTCAAATACAACGGGTGCAAAACAGTTGCACACGCGGAATACTCAGGTTATACTTGACGAGCCAAGCATATACAGATATGGCCTCGGAACACGGAGACCGAAAGGTCGAGCGTGAATCATATAGTAGATATGATCAACATAGTGATGTTCACCAATGAAACTGCTCCATCTCACGTGATGATCGGACATGGTTTAGTTGATTTGGATCACGTGATCACTTAGAGGATTAGAGGGATGTCTATCTAAGTGGGAGTTCTTAAGTAATATGATTAATTGAACTTAAATTTATCATGAACTTAGTCCTGGTAGTATTTTGCAAATCATGTTGTAGATCAATAGCTCGCGTTGTTGCTTCCCTGTGTTTATGTTGATATGTTCCTAGAGAAAATTGTGTTGAAAGATGTTAGTAGCAATGATGCGGATTAGATCCGTGATCTAAGGTTTATCCTCATTGCTGCACAGAAAAATTATGTCCTTGATGCACCGCTAGGTGACGGACCTATTGCAGGAGCAGATGCAGACGTTATGAACGTTTGGCTAGCTCAATATGATGACTACTTGATAGTTTAGTGCACCATGCTTAATGGCTTAGAATCGGGACTTCAAAGACGTTTTGAACGTCATGGAGCATATGAGATGTTCCAGGAGTTGAAGTTAATATTTCAAGCAAATACCCGAGTTGAGAGATATGAAGTCTCCAACAAGTTCTATAACTAAAAGATGGAGGAGAATCGCTCAACTAGTGAGCATGTGCCCAGATTGTCTGAGTACTACAATCGCTTGAATCAAGTGGGAGTTAATCTTCCAGATAAGATAGTGATTGACAGAATTCTCTAGTCACCATCACCAAGTTAGTAGAACTTCGTGATGAACTATGATATGCAAGGGATAACGGAAACGATTCCCAAGCTCTTCGTAATGCGGAAATTGACGAAGGTAGAAATCAAGAAAAACATCAAGTGTTGATGGTAGACAAGACCACTAGTTTCAAGAAAAGGGCAGAGGGAAGAAGGGGAACTTCAAGAAGAACAGCAAGCAAGTTGCTGCTCAAATGAAGAAGCCTAAGTCTGGTCCTAAGCCTGAGACTAAGTGTTTCTACTGCAAAGGGACTGGTCACTGGAAGCGGAACTACCCCAAGTGATTGGCAGATAAGAAGGATGGCAAAGTGAACATAAGTATATTTGATATACATGTTATTGATGTGCACTTTACTAGTGTTTATAGCAACCCCTCAGTATTTGATACTAGTTCAGTTGCTAAGATTAGTAACTCGAAACAGGAGTTGCAGAATAAACAGAGACTAGTTAAGGGTGAAGTGACGATGTGTGTTGGAAGTGGTTCCAAGATTGATATGATCATCATCGCACACTCCCTATACTTTCGGTATTAGTGTTGAACCTGAATAAGTGTTATTTGGTGTTTGCGTTAAGCATGAATATGATTTGATCATGTTTATTGTAATACGGTTATTCATTTAAGTAAGAGAATAAATTGTTGTTCTGTTTACATGAATAAAACCTTATATGGTTACACACCCAATGAAAATAGTTTGTTGGATCTCGATCGTAGTGATACACATAATCATAATATTGAAACCAAAAAAATGCAAAGTTAATAATGATAGTGCAACTTATTTGTGGCACTGCCGTTTAGGTCATATTGGTGTAAAGCGCATGAAGAAACTCCATGCTGATGGGATTTTGGAATCACTTGATTATGAATCACTTGATGCTTGCGAACCATGCCTCATGGGCAAGATGACTAAGACTCCGTTCTCCGGAGCGAGCAACTGACTTATTGGAAATAATGCATGCTGATGTATGCGGTCCGATGAGTGTTAAGGCTCACGGCAAGTATCATTATTTTCTGAACTTCACAGATGATTTGAGCAGATATGGGTATATCTACTTGATGAAACATAAGTCTGAAACATTTGAAAAGTTTAAAGAATTTCAGAGTGAAGTGGAAAATCATCGTGACAAGAAAATAAAGTTTCTACGATCTGATCGCGGAGACAAATATTTGAGTTACGAGTTTGGTCTTCAATTAAAATAATGTGGAATAGTTTCACAAACTCATGCCACATGGAACACCACAGCATAATGATGTGTCCGAACGTCATAACCGTACTTTATTGGATATAGTGCAATCTATGATGTCTCTTACCGATCTACCACTATCGTTTTGGGGTTATGCATTAGAGACAGCTGCATTCACGTTAAATAGGGCACCATCTAAGTCCGTTGAGATGACACAATCTGAACTGTGGTTTGGCAAGAAACCAAAGTTGTTGTTTCTTAAAGTTTGGGGTTGTGATGCTTATATGAAAAAGTTTCATCCTAATAAGCTCAAACCCAAATCAGAGAAATATGTCTTCATAGGATACCCAAAGGAGACTGTTGGGTACACCTTCTATCACAAATCCGAAGGCAAGACTTTTGTTGCTAAATTCGGAGTTTTACTAGAGAAGGAGTTTCTCTCGAAAGAAGTGAGTGGGAGGAAAGTAGAACTTGATGAGGTAACTGTGCCTGCTCCCTTATTGGAAAGTAGTTTATCACAGAAATCTGTTCCTGTGACTACTACACCAATTAGTGAGGAAGCTAATGATGATGATCATGTAACTTCAGATCAAGTTACTACCGAATCTCGTAGGTAAACCAGAGTGAGATCCGCACCAGAGTGGTACGGTAATCCTGTTCTGGAGGTCATGTTACTTGACCATGACGAACCTATGAACTATGAGGAAGCGATGATGAGCCCAGATTCCGCAAAATGGCTTGAAGCCATGAAATCTGAGATGAGATCCATATATGAGAACAAAGTATGGACTTTGATTGACTTGCCCAATGATCGGCAAGCCATTGAGATTAAATGGATCTTCAAGAGGAAGATAGACGCTGATAGTAGTGTTACTATCTACAAAGCAAGAATTGTCGAAAAAGGTTTTCGACAAGTTCAAAGTGTTGACTACGATGAGAGTTTCTCACTCGTATCTATGCTTAAATCTGTCCGAATCATGTTAGCAATTGCCGCATTTTATGAAATATGGCAAATGGATAAACAAAACTGCATTCCTTAATGGATTTATTTAAGAAGAGTTGTATATGATGCAACCAGAAGGTTTTGTCGATCCTAAAGGTGTTAACAAAATGTGCAAGCTCCAGCGATCCATCTATGGACTGGTGCAAGCATCTCGGAATTGGAATATACGCTTTGATGAGTTGATCAAAGCATATAGTTTTATACAGACTTGCGGTGAAGCCTGTATTTACAAGAAAGTGAGTGGGAGCACTACAGCATTTCTGATAAGTATATGTGAATGACATATTGTTGATTAGAAATAATGTAGAATTATTCTGCAAAGCATAAAGGAGAGTTTGAAAGGAATTTTTCAAAGAAAGACCTCGGTAAAGCTGCTTACATATTGAGCATCAAGATCTATAGAGATAGATTAAGACGCTTGATAAGTTTTTTCAATAAATACATACCTTGACAAGATTTTGAAGTAGTTCAAAATGGAACAGACAAAGAAAGAGTTTATTGCTTATGTTACAAGGTGTGAAATTGAGTAAGACTCAAAGCCCGACCACGGCAGAAGATAGAAAGAGAATGAATGTCATTCCCTATGCCTTGGTCATAGGTTCTATAAAGTATGCCATGCTGTGTACCAGATCTATTGTATACCCTACCACTGAGTTTGGCAAGGGAGTACAATAGTGATCTAGGAGTAGATCACTGGACAGGTCAAAATTATCCTTAGTGGAATAAGGATATGTTTCTCGATTATGGAAGTGAAAAAAAGGTTCGTCGTAAAGGGTTACGTCGATGCAAGTTTTGACACTAATCTAGATGACTCTAAGTCTCAATCTAGATACATATTGAAAGTGGGAGCAATTAGCTAGAGTAGCTCCGTGCAGAGCATTGTTGACATAGAAATTCGCAAAATACTTACGGATCTGAATGTGACAGACCCGTTGACTAAAATTATCTCACAAGCAAAACATGATCACACCTTAGTACTCTTTGGGTGTTAATCACATAGCGATGTGAACTAGATTACTGACTCTAGTAAACCCTTTGGGTGTTGATCACATATCGATGTGAACTATGGGTGTTAATCACATGGTGATGTGAACTATTGCTGTTAAATCACATGGCGATGTGAACTAGATTATTGACTCTAGTGCAAGTGGGAGACAATATGCCCTAGAGGCAATAATAAAGTTATTATTTATTTCCTTATATCATGATAAATGTTTATTATTCATGCTAGAATTGTATTAACCGGAAACATAATACATGTGTGAATACATAGACAAACAAGTGTCACTAGTATGCCTCTACTTGACTAGCTCGTTAATCGAAGATGGTTATGTTTCCTAACCATAAACAAAAGAGTTGTTATTTGATTAACGGGATCACATCATTAGGAGAATGATGTGATTGACATGACCCATTCCATTAGCTTAGCACCCGATCGTTTAGTATGTTGCTATTGCTTTCTTCATGACTTATACATGTTCCTATGACTATGAGATTATGCAACTCCCGTTTGCCGGAGGAACACTTTGTGTGCTACCAAACGTCACAACGTAACTGGGTGATTATAAAGAGCTCTACAAGAGGTAGTTGCCGTAACGATGAACTAGGTATGATACTACGAATCTCGGGCAAGTAACATACCGATGACAAAGGGAACAACGTATGTTGTTATGCGGTTTGACCGATAAAGATCTTCATAGAATATGTAGGAGCCAATATGAGCATCCAGGTTCCGCTATTGGTTATTGACCGGAGATGTGTCTCGGTCATGTCTACATAGTTCTCGAACCCGTAGGGTCCGCACGCTTAACTTCGATGACGTTTTATTATGAGTTTATGTGTTGATGTACCGAAGGTCGGAGTCCCGGATGAGATCGGGGACATGACGAGGAGTCTCGAAATGGTCGAGACGTAAAGATCGATATATTGGACGACTATATTCGGACATCGGAAAGGTTCCGAGTGATTCGGGTATTTTTCGGAGTACCGGGTAGTTACGGGAGAAAATGGGCCTTGATGGGCTTTAGTGGGAAGAGGAAAAGGCCAAGGGGCTGCTGCGCCCCCCCCCTCTAGTCCGAATTGGACTAGGGAAAAGGGGGCCGGCCACCTTTCCTTCCTCCACTTCCTTCTCCCTTCCTCCCCTCTTGTGGACTCCTACTAGGACTTGGAGTCCTAGTAGGACTCCACATCCTGGCCGCACCAATTGCCTTGGCCGGCCTCCTCCTCCTCCATCCTTTATATACTGAGGCAAGGGGCACCCCAAAGACACAAGTTGATCCACGTGATCTTATTCTTAGCCGTGTGCGGCACCCCCTGCCACCATAGTCCTCGATAATATTGTAGCGGTGCTTAGGCGAAGCCCTGCACAGTAGTACATCAAGATCGTCACCACGCCGTCGTGCTGACGGAACTCTTCCCCGACACTTTGCTGGATCGGAGTCCGGGGATCGTCATCGAGCTGAACGTGTGCTAGAACTCGGAGAGTGCCGTAGTTTCGGTGCGTGGAGACGTACGACTACATCAACCAAACGCTTCCATGATGTTAAATACTAATCAAGAAGACTTCAATGCTTATTTTGGTAGACAATTGAAATACAATTCAAATATGCTTGAACACTTGGGTGATTATATGGCTAATGTTAAAGGTGAACTTAAACTTATTAGTAAACATGCTTCTATGGTTACCACTCAAGTAGAACAAGTACTTAAGGCTCAAAATGATTTGCTCAATGAATGAATAGTAAGAATAATGATCATGTTGTTAGATTTCGCCGAAACTTAAATAAATCCTAGAAAATAAAATAAAAATCTAAAAATGCCAAAAACAAATTTTCACCGTCTAAATAAAATATTTAGAACAAGATGAACATTTTCTTGGCCCAAAAATGCAATTTTGAAAAATGTGCAATTTTTCTAATGCGAATAAAATAGCAATAAAATCAAATATTTGATTTTAATATGTTTCCTCCAATATTTCAATTATTTTGGAGAAGTCATATTATCTCCTCTCATATATTTTAATATGAAATATTTTCGGAGAGAAAAATAATTAAAACCAAAATCCTTGTTTCAATATTTGATAAAATTCAAATATGAAAACAATGAAATCCCCAACTCTCTCCGAGGGTCCTTGAGTTGCTTAGGTTTTCGAGGATCGAGAAACGAAATGCTATTAAATATGATATACATGAATGATCTATGTATAACATTCCAAATTGAAAATTTGGGATGTTACAGTTATGACTAGAGGGGGGTAAAATGACTCAGGAACCTTTGTATCCTGAGGGCCACCCTAAGAGAATCGAGCAAGATTCTCAAAGAACTAATGTTGATGCACCTAGTTCTTCTAGGAAGAAGAAAAAGAAAATTGATACGACTTTGCATGCTTCTAGTGAACCTGTTGTTGACACACCTGAGAATCCCACTGATATTTATATTTCTAATGCTGAAACACAATCTGGTAATGAACATGAACCTAGTGACAATATTAATGATGATGTTCATGTTGATGCTCAACCTAGTAGTGATAATGATGTAGAGATTGAACCTGTTGTTGATCTTGATAACCCACAATCAAAGAATCAACGTTATGATAAGAGACTTTGTTGCTAGGAAGCACGGTAAAGAAAGAGAACCATGGGTTCAGAAACCCATGCCTTTTCCTCCTAAACCATCCAAGAAAAAGGATGATGAGGATTTTGAGCGCTTTGTTGAAATGATTAAACCTATCTTTTTGCGTATGCGTTTGACTTATATGCTTAAAATGAATCCTTATGCTAAGTACATCAAAGATATTGTTACTAATAAAAGAAAGATACCGGAAGCTGAAATTTCCACCATGCTTGCTAATTACACTTTTAAGGGTGGAATACCAAAGAAACTTGGAGATCCAGGAGTACCAACTATACCATGCTCCATTAAAAGAAACTATGTTAAAACTGCTTTATGTGATCTTGGAGCCGGTGTTAGTGTTATGCCTCTCTCTTTATATCGTAGACTTGATTTGAATAAGTTGACACCTACTGAAATATCTTTGCAAATGGTTGATAAATCAACTGCTATACCTGTCGGTATTTGTGAGGATGTGCCTGTTGTGGTTGCAAACTTTACTATTTTAACGGACTTTGTTATTCTTGATATTCCCGAGGACAATAGTATGTCTATTATTCTTGGTGGACCCTTTTTGAATACTGCAGGGGCTGTTATTGATTAGAACAAAGGCAATGTCACTTTTCATGTTAATGGTAATGAGCATACGGTACACTTTCCGAGGAAACAACCTCAAGTCCACAGTATCAATTCTATTGGAAAATTTTCAACGATTACTATTGGAGGTTTTGAATTTCCTCTTCCTACTGTCAAGAAGAAATACGATATTCTTATTGTTGGGGATGTGCATATCCCCGTTGAGGTAACCTAGTGTTATTTGAAATTTCTCTGGTTTCATGTTATTCAAAATGAGTTTGGTAACAAGACTTGGTCAACCTTGTTAGTGGATTCCTTTTGATGAGCATGAGATGGATGAAGTTAGAAAGCACAACTTTCTGTACCCTCTTTTTACTTTCTGTTATTTAGTTTAAATAAAGCAAAAATAGTATTTTCTGTCTGTTTTCTGAATTATCCTTGCAATAAAAAAATACCCCAAAAATAAAAGTTCTCCAAATGTCCTGAAAATTTAATATGATTTTTTCTGAAATATTTAAGAATTATTGGCACTGAGAACACACCAGGGGGACCCACCATGTGCCCTACCCCCTGGGCGCGCCCCCTGCCTCGTGGACCCCATGTGGGCCCCCTCCACTTATTCTTGCACCCACACACTTCGTCTTCCTCCAAAAAAAATCATCCACGAGCTCAAACCCGAGTTCTAGCTCATCTTGCTGCCATTTTCGATCTCCTTGCTCAAAGCTCCATTCACAAAACTGCTTTGGGGGATTATTCTTCGATATGTGACTCCTCCAATGGTCCAATTAGTTTTTGTTCTAGTGCTTTATTTATTGCGAATTTTTGTTGCTTAGATGACCCTCTTCTTGAGCTTGCATGTCAAATTTGTATGGTCAAAAGTATTTTTAATGCATGATGTGGCCTCTAGGCACTTGTAGGGGTAGTTGCTATCAATCTTGTAGAGTTTGGTTCACTTTTATTTTTAAGTTACTAAAAATTTCAGAAATTTTCAGAATAAGATGAAGAGATTTTTGAGGGGCTCTTCGAGCCGAAGCTCGAAGGATAAGCAAAGTGAAGAAAATAAGAATCCTAAATATAATCTCCCTCGCACTCCGGAGGTTCAGCTGTGTGAATGGCCTCGTGATGAGTTCTTGAGAGAAGCCGGGATTTATGAAGATTTTTATTATTTGGCTGAGAATGCAGGCCTCACCGACTTCCTCCACGACCAGCGTGGAAAGTATCTCCTACTCACCAATATTTTTGTGCAAAATTTTCATTTCCATGCTAGGAGATCGCCACCTTCGATGGAATTTTATTTATATGATGAGCATAAAGAGATGTCACTTTATGATTTTTGTCGGGTTTGTAGGATACCCTTTGAGGGCAGCATAGAGGAACCACATCATAATGATGTGGAGGGATTTATTGATATGATTGTTGTAGGGGAAACGAGGAAAGTTTCCGATGCAAGGATCACTAGCATACATTTTCCTGTTCTACGATACTTCACAATATTTGCTAGTAGATGCTTAATTGGTCGCGGGAACTCTGGAAATCTTAGTGCCCCTGATATTGTTATTTTGCGCCATGCTTTGTTTCGTGATACCACTTTCAGTTTAGGCGCTATTGTTGCTAAACAGTTAAATCTGAACCGTACAAAGGGTCCCGTCTTAGGAGGCATCTTCGCCTCGCGCCTTGCTACACAGTTTAACATACCTATTAGGCATTATGAGAAAGAGGAAAATTTGTTGCCTCATATTTTTTTCTAGATTATAACAGTATGGTAGCACATGATTTTATTGTTAAGAATAAGAAGACGTTGTTTAACTATAGATTGATATTTGATAAAGACTACTTTGAGACTATTACCTTGCCTGCTCCTTCTTTGTTCAACATATTTTTAGGCATGTACCTTGTTCTGCCAGAGGCCATTCATGCCTACCGGAGCCTGACATCAGCTCCAGAGCCTGATCCAGAGAGGGCAGCTTCGATCCGTGGGCATAGACCAACTTAGGCCAAAAGCCTAAGCTTGGGGGATTGCGTATTTCTCACCGACATTACATTCATGTTCACACACTCATGCCAGTTGTCGGTGCTCATACTTTTTCATTGTAATATCCATGCTAGTTTATTTTCTTTTTAAGCTTTCTTCTTGTGTGTTTTAAAAACCTTAAGAAAAACGAAAAAAATTAGTTGTAGCTTTTAGCTAGTTTACTTTCCATGCCTGTAGTAGTAGTAATTAAAAAGAAAACCCAAAAAGATTTCTCGTTCTTCTTTTGCTTGTTGGGAGCTTTCCTATGTAAATAGTTTTGTTTCTTTTCTTTTTCTTTGGGGTTGAGAGGAGAAGACCATGATGAAAATGTTGAGTGGCTCTCATATGCATTATTGTTGATCTAACAAAGAGCCCATATTACCTTGTCTTCTCCCTTGAATTGAATGCTTGCAGATTCCAGCTTAGTCCAATGCACGTGCACTATTATTATTATCCACACTATTCGGCTGTGCAAGTGAAAGGCAATAATGACGATATATGATGGACTGATTGAGATGAGAGAAGCTGGTATGAACTTGACCTCTCTTGTTTTTGTAAATATGATTAGTTCATCGTTCCCGATTCAGCCTATTATGAATGAAACATGTTTGCAATGACAATTACAGATTATAGTTGCTCATGCCATGCTTAATTTGCTAGGAGTTTATAATGGTTTACCTTGCGTGCCAACATGCTATTAAAATGGTTGTGATGTTGTATGATAGGGTGGTATCCTCCTTTGAACGATTCGAGTGGCTTGACTTGGCACATGTTCACGCATGTAGTTGAAACAAAATCAACATAGCCTCCACGATATTTATGTTCATGGTGAATTATATCCTACTCATTCTTGCATCGTGTGTTGATTAATTTTAATGCATGTTCATGACTGTTGTTGCTCTCCAGCTGGTCGCCTCCCAGTCTCTTTCTAGCCTTCACTTGTACTAAGCGGGAATACTGCTTGTGCATCCAACCCCATAAACCCCAAAAGTTATTCCATATGAGTCCACCATACCATCCTATATGCGGTATCTACCTGCCGTTCCAAGTAAATTTGTATGTGCCAAATTCTAAACCTTCAAATGAAATTATGTTTTGTACGCTCGAATAGCTCATGTATCAACTAGGGATGTCTGTATCTTCCATGCTAGGCGGGTTATTCTCAAGAGGAGTGGACTCCGCTCCCCACTCACGAGAAAATGGCTGGTCACCGGGATGCCCAGTCCGATGCTCAAACCAAATCAAAATAATTGCAAACAAAAACTCCCCCGGGATTGTTGTTAGTTGGAGGCACCCGTTGTTTCAGGCAAGCCATGGATTGATGCTTGTTGGTGGTGGGGGGGTATAAACTTTACCATTCTGCTTGGGAACAGCCTATATTGTGTGTAGCATGGAAGATGTCAAGATCTCTCAGTTGTTATGTTGAAAATGCAAGTATACCGCTCAAAATATTATTCATCTCTATTTCAAAACCGAGCTCTGGTACAAATCCCTGCTTCCCTCTATGAAGGGCCTATCTATTTACTTTTATGTTGAGTCATCATCCTCTTATTAAAAAGCACCAGCTGGAGAGCACCGCTGTCATTTGCATGTATTATTATTAGTTTACATTGAGTATGACTGTGACTGGATCACTTTTACCATGAATTACAATTTCCAGTTAGCCCTTGATCTTCAGGGGTGCTCTGCATTTATGTTTTGCGGTCTCAGAAAGGGCTAGCGAGATACCATCTTGTTATATCATATTATGATTGTTTTGGGAAAGTGTTGTCATCCGAGATTTATTATTATTGCTCGCTGGTTGATTATGCCATTGATATGAGTAAAACATGAGACCTAAATGTTATTGTGAATATGGTTAGTTCATAATCTTTGCTGAAAACTTGAATGCTGGCTTTACATATTTGCAACAACAAGAGCAAACAAAGTTTGTAAAAGTTTTTCTTTATCACTTTCAGTTTATCGACTGAATTGCTTGAGGACAAGCAAAGGTTTAAGCTTGGGGGAGTTGATACGTCTCCATCGTATCTACTTTTTTCAAACACTTTTGCCCTTGTTTTGGACTCTAACTTGCATGATTTGAATGGGACTAACCCGGACTGACGCTGTTTTCAGCAGAATTGCCATGGTGTTATTTTTGTGCAGAAATAGAAGTTCTCGGAATGACCTGAAAATAAACGGAGAATATTTTTGGAATATATAAAAAATAGTAGCAAAAGAATCAAGGCAAGGGGGCCCACACCCTGTCCACGAGGGTGAGGGCGCGCCTACCCCCTGGGCGCGCCCCCTGCCTCGTGGGCGAGAGAATTCCTCATTTGGCCCTTTCTTAAAATTTGCTTCCCTTTTTGTCCCAAAAAACTATTTTCTTCCTTTTTTGACACGTAGACTTTATTTTGTTCCCTATGTGAGACTTCCGTCAGATTTGCTAGTAATGGTGTTAAGTCTGACATAAAAAGACACTTTTACCCCTAGTGTAGTATGTGACTAGATTATTCACATGCAAACAAAGAGGTAATGTGGTATATTTTGTCATGATTGGATAAATAAAAAATGTACTATATGACTAATCATCAAAAAAATTGCGGGGGACTAATAATAATAGGATGAGTGGAATAATAACTACCCATTTAGCTTCTACTGTAGACTATAGTGTATAAATTTGTGCAGATTAATCATGCGGGTGATAATTTAGACCTCGACGGATGATGTCCCTGAGCTGTGTTCCCGCCTCAATTTGCTGCACAAGCTCACGCCACCATCGAGTAAAATGTCTCCATTGAATCATTCCAAAAAATATCTCCTCACTACCATGTATATACACGAATCAGCAGGATAGTTACAGAAGTATTCCATCGAGATCGAATTGATCCGATCGATTAAGAGCTAGCTTTTACTGGTTTACGTACGCATGTGAGGTGCTAGCAAGACGTGTGTTCTCTATTCAGGCGAAATCAATCAGGCTGCTAGCTTGCATGCTTCTTGTGCTAGCTTTGTACGTACTCGTGCGTGAGCAACTGAGTGTCGCGCTCTCGTGGATGGAGCTGTGCAACGCGACTAGTCGGGCGCTGGTGCATATGAATATTTGAACATGGAATCTCCCACGCACAACACTTTCATACATTCATATTCACGCTCCTTCTCTTCCCTTTTTTGGTGACATATATTACCACCAGGGGTAAAATTGTCTTTGTACATCATAGTTAACACCATCGGATGGAAAAATGGATGAAAGTGTCACGTAGGGAACAAAATGAAGTTGAAGTGTTAAGAAGGGAAAATGAAGTTTTTTGGGCCAAAAAAGGAACCAAATTTTAAGAAAGGGCCAAATAAGGAAACTCTCCCCTGGTGCTCCACCGACCTCAACTCCAACTCCATATATTCACGTTCGGGGAGAAAAAAATCAGGGAGAAGGATTCATCGTGTTTACGATACGGAGCCGCTGCCAAGCCCTAATCTCTCTCGAGAGGGCTGATCTGGAGTCCGTTCGGGGCTCCGGAGAGGGGAATCTGTCGCCATCGTCATCGTCAACCTTCCTCCATCACCAATTTCATGATGCTCACCGCTGTGCATGAATAATTCCATCGTAGGCTTGCTGGACGGTGATGGGTTGGATAAGATTTATCATGTAATCGAGTTAGTTTTGTTAGGGTTTGATCCCTAGTATCCACTATGTTCTGAGATTGATGTTGCTATGACTTTGCTATGCTTAATGCTTGTCACTAGGGCCCGAGTGCCATGATTGCAGATCTGAACCTATTATGTTTTCATGAATATATGTGAGTTCTTGATCCTATCTTGCAAGTCTATAGTCACCTATTATGTGTTATGATCCGTTAACCCCGAAGT
>NC_053023.1:16572247-16593928 GCF_003073215.2 Triticum urartu
GTTTGAAACCCTCGGGGATTTGATGATCCATTATTTCGTCTGTGAGCATAGTGGGTGTGCGGCGCCTCTGTACTGGGCTATATCACGATGTAGCTCCAATGAGCTTTGTGTTCGGCCCTACCGAATTTGTGGCTGGCGTGACGGTTACCGTCTTGAGCCGTGGGGCGCCCACGCGATCCGTAGATCGAGCGTGTTTGCCTTGCCTTGTCCTCCAACATGTCTCGTAAGTCCAGCGCGTATTCCCGTGCCTTGGTACGGGGTGCGGCTTGAGTGGAGGGCCGGGAGGCCTCTCTGTCGTGGCCACGAGGTGGCCGGTCGGCCGCATCAAGTGCTTCCTCCTCTAATCGGGATAGCAACCTGTGCTTTGGGTAGCTCTTGGAGGGGCGTTCGAGTTTATGCTCTTCGCCGCAAGGACTTCAGTCCATTCTGTCGACTAGCAAATCTTGATCAGCTAAGCTGTTGCTGTTTTTTCTTGAGGCTTCTTGCCGTGGCATAAGCCTGCGTTGAAAACGCTCTTGCTCGACGGGATCCTCTGGCACGACGAATTCGTCATCGTCGAGGCTTGCCTCATCTTCGGAGGGAGGCATATAATTATCGTCCTCGACCTCTCTGTCTGCCGCTCTCTCATGAGGGCTGGTTTCTCCATCCTCCTGTGCTAAATCTTGCGGGAGGGGGTTTTCTTTGGCACTTTCCGGAGTATTATTATCTCCCGTGCTGGAATCACCGTATTTGTTTTGGCGGGATTTTGAGCGGCGCCGCTGACGCCGGCACTTAGGCTGTTTCTTGGAGGGGTCATCCTCCGCTGTTCCATCGCCATCTCCTTCTTTTGGGGTGTCCACCATGTATATGTCATATGACGAGGTGGCTTTCCAGGGCCTGATAGGTGCTAGTTCTTCATTGTCTCCTTCATCGGCGTCCATACCGTCGATGCCTTCGGAGTCGAAATCGAGCATGTCAGTTAAGTCGTCGACAGTGGCTACAAAGTGGGTGGTGGGTGGGTTTTGAATTTCTTCATCGTCCGTACCCCAACCTTGCTGACTGTAGTCCGGCCAGGGCTCTCCTGATAAAGAGAGAGACTTCAGTGTCTTCAGAATATCGCCGAAAGGCGAGTGCTGAAAGATGTCCGCGGCAGTAAACTCCATGATCGGCGCCCAATCGGATTCGATCGGCAGGGGCGCGGAGGGTTCGGAGTCCGGAGAGGAGTCCGGCTCCTTGGAGTCACGAGTCTCGCAAGTGCGGGGCTGGTGTTCGGCTCAATCGCCGTTGGGATCACAGCCCCCGAGGCGGCGTCCAACGCCCATCCTCGATCGGCGCAGTTGGCTCCGAATTAAGGGTCGAAGCCGATGCGGGTGCGGCCTCCAGGGCACTGTTCGGCGGCAGAGCTAGATCATGCTCGTCGGGACAGTGCGGCGCGCTCGGCAGTGGCTTGAATCCGTCGAAGATCAAGTCCCCGTGGATGTCAGCCGTGTAGTTTAAACTTCCAAATCTGACCTGACGGCCAGGGGCGTAGCTTTCGATCTGCTCCAGACGGCCAAGTGAATTGGCCCGCAGTGCGAAGCCGCCGAAGACGAAGATCTGTCCGGGGAGGAAGGTCTCACCCTGGACTGCATCGCTATTGATGATCGTAGGAGCCATCGAGCCTGACGGCGACGACACAGAGGAACTCTCAATGAAAGCACCAATGTCGGTGTCAAAACCGGCGGATCTCGGGTAGGGGGTCCCGAACTATGTGTCTAGGCCGGATGGTAACAGGAGGCAAGGGACACGAAGTTTTACCCAGGTTCGGGCCCTCTCGATGGAGGTAAAACCCTACGTCCTACTTGATTAATATTGATGATATGGGTAGTACAAGAGTAGATCTACCACGAGATCAGAGGCTAAACCCTAGAAGCTAGCCTATGGTATGATTGTTGTATGTTGTCCTACGGACTAAAACCCTCCGGTTTATATAGACATCGGAGAGGGTTAGGGTTACACAAAGTCGGTTACAATGGTAGGAGATCTGTATATCCATATCGCCAAGCTTGCCTTCCACGCCAAGGAAAGTCCCTTCCGGACACGGGACAAAGTCTTCAATCTTGTATCTTCATAGTCCAGGAGTCCAGCTGAAGGTATAGTCGGCCATCCAGACACCCCCTAATCCAGGACTCCCTCACCCAGCTTGGTATTGGCATCTTGGAGATCGTTCTTCTCCCGCCTCACCTTTGTCAGCACCTTCTCACCAGCCTTTAGCTGGCGTAGGAGGTGTTGCCTTTCCGGATTCAATCCGGCGCCATCTGCAATTTCATTTGTCAGATTCGCACCCATCCGTGCTTCGCAAAATACTTATCTTTCGAAGTATATATTACCAGAGGGGGTCTCCTTGGGCTCCCCTGCGCGGCTAGTGCGGCCTCAAGTTGGGCTTTGCACTCTTCCAGCTCCTTGGACAGTAGGGAATTCTTTTCTGTAAGAACCTGCATAACAAATGATCCTTAAATCAGTTATTCTAACTGTTTCAAGTCTCGGGGGCTACTAGGTATATATATATAATTACCAAAATTTTCTTACCCGTATGTCTTTTACATATTGCTCCGTGGCTCTGGCTAGACCATTTTGAGCGGCACGGAGGTACGCATCTCCCGAATTGAAGGCATCTAACGCCCCTTGGGAGAAACAAGCGTCGCGAAGAATTGTCCGGCGACGCCTGTGGTTCATGGCACTCTCCACCTCAGAGTTGGTGGCAGACAACCCAGTCCACATCCTCCGTCGGAGGAGCGTCTGGCAGCACCTTGCGTTCGCCTCGCCTCCGACCAGGCTTTGGAGCCTGGCTGTGGAGGCGCGATTGGCAGCCTCTCCGGATATAGTCCGGCGAGGTCTCTTTGTCCTGAAGAGAGCACGAGTGTCAATGTGCCTCGAAGGTATAACACCTGGGATAAGGGGGCACGCCATACCTTTGCGCTGACGCCTCGGTCCGGACTGCACTTCTTTTCTGCCCACGGGGCCCTGCGGCCCCTCGTTGGCTTGTCGCCGCAGGTTCGGCCTTCCCCTTCAAAAACCTCCCCTGCAAAGCTCGGTTGTAATCAGGAAACTGAAAACACGAGAGGGCGGACACCATTCGGAGTACTGGGACTTCGATCTCAGTTACCTGGGAGGCCGGATAGCCCTGGGTAATGTCAGGACCCCGATTCCAATCACATTGATCTAGTCGGTAACACCTCATATCACTTTGCGGCCTCACGCACGGTATCCCACGGGTGTCGCCTTACCATGGCCCGGGACCGTTTGCGCCTTTTGGCTCACGTATATGATAGTGTCGCTAGCATCCATATGACAGAGAACCCGGGCCGACATGGCTAGTCGTGAACCCAAAGCGGCACAGACCTATGGAGACAGGCATACATGAATCACATCGAGCATGTCGGTCATCAACGAGTGATTCCGGGCTATAGCACTGGGCTAACAGGACTCCGGGATCCCGGGCTGTAGCAGGCTAGGCAGGACTCCGGAAGTCACCGCGTGACATTTCCCTGAAGGGACAGACCATAGGGACGAAGTGAAACACATGCCGGCCAGTCAAGTGTCCTAAACAGTAGTGCTGGGCTAGCAGGACTCCGGTGAACCGGGCTGTAGCGGACTACTATGGCTCATGGAAGCACTGACTACATTTCCCCATAAGAGAGGCTGCCAAGGATAAACAACTAGATTGTCGGATCCCACACATACCAAGCATTTCAATCATACACAAATATGCTCGATATGTGTAAATACAACATGGCATCACAACATAACTCTACAACTCAAGTATTTATTTATTAGGCTCCGAGGAGCGAGATATTACAAACATGGGTCTCATGACCCAGCAGTCATAGCATACAACGCAAAGCACATGCGGAAGCTTAACATGTCTGAGTACAGACATCTACAAATGAAAAAGGCTAAGAAGCCTGACTTATCTACCAGATCCTGCCGAGGGCACAAGATCGTAGCTGAGGTAATCAAGCTAAACGTCGAAGTCCACACGGAACTACTAGCGAGACTGACGTCTCTCTGCAAAACATAAAATAGGCAAACGTGAGTACAAATGTACCCAGCAAGACTTACATCAGAACTATCTACATATGCATCGGTATCAATAAAGGGGGTGGTGGAGTTTAACTGCAGCAAGCCAGCTTTGACTCAGTGGCTAACCTGAACTACGACTGCAAGCAACTCTTTTGAGGTGGCGCACACGAGTCCACATATTCACCATTCAATACACCACTATGGATCCGCTCCCGTCTCCCTACGAGAAGGCCATCCATAGCACTCACACTTATCTTGCGAGTTTTAGAGTATCCACTTTCACTTGTCTATGAACTGTTATAGGCAACCCAGAAGTCCATTACCGCGGACACGGCTATTCGAATAGATGATGTTAACCCTGCAGGGGTGTACTTCTTCACACACGCTCTCACCACTTACCGCCGTTTACACGACATGTACTCGGCAACCTTCAAGCGGAAGCCCAACGAGGGTGTCGGCCACGGCCTACCTAAACACTCAAGTCTCTAGTCCAGGTTTATCGCCTATCCAGGTTCCATCCGCAGGGAGTCCGGCCGAGGTTTCCACATACGGCCCCGAACGATGTGAACAGGGTTCCCGAGACACCAAACGGGCGCCCGGTACACCGTGCCACGGTGTATCTACCGCATCATAGCCCACCCCTAGGGTCAGCGCTACGCACGGCCGCCAACACATATCCTATAAACACCAGAAACTAGTTGCAACTCCTGGACAGAGGACAAGGGTGATCAAGAAGCCGAGAGGGTCCATTGGTTTCGGGCCCAATGCGTGGTAGTAACTGTTTCATGGATCACAAACACAGAACTCAGTTCCTGAGGACGGTTTCAATGAGACAACCCACCATGTACTCCTACATGGCCTCTCACCGCTACCTTTACCAAACGTGTTCACACACTTAGCTCACACACAGTAGGACATGTTCATCACTGTTCCAATTCATCCCCGATGAATCAGACCTGACTCAACTCTAAGCAGTAGCAGGCATGACAAACAAGCATGAATGAGTAGGCACATCAGGGCTCAAACAACTCCTACTCATGCTAGTGGGTTTCATCTATTTACTGTGGCAATGACAGGTCATGCAGAGGATAAGGGGTTCAACTACCGCAACAAGTAACAGATGATCATTGTTGTCCTAATGCAGTAAAAGAGAGCAGGAGCGAGAGAGTGGGCTTGTATCGGAATGAACAAGGGGGTTGTGCTTGCCTGGCACTTCTGAAGATAACATCGAGTCTTCATCAGTGTCAACGATCACAGCGTCGGAGCAGTGTCTACCGAGAGGGGAAAAATACCTGTTGGGTTTCGTAGTAATTTCAAAAAAATTCCTACGCACACGCAAGATCATGTGATGCATAGCAACGAGAGGGGAGAGTGTGTCTACGTACCCACGCAGACCGACTGCGGAAGCGTTGACGCAACGTAGAGGAAGTAGTCGTACGTCTTCCCGATCCGACCGATCAAGCACCAAAACTACGGCACCTCCGAGTTCGAGCACACGTTCAGCTCGATGACGATCCCCGGACTCCGATCCAGCAAAGTGTCGGGGAAGAGTTCCGTCAGCACGACGGCGTGGTGACGATCTTGATGCACTACAGCAGCAGGGCTTCGCCTAAACTCCGCTACAGTATTATCGAGGAATATGGTGGCTGGGGGCACCGCACACGGCTAAGGAATAGATCACGTGGATCAACTTGTGTTTTCTGGGGTGCCTGCCTGTATATAAAGGACTAGAGGGGGGAGGCTGGCCGGCCAAGGGAGGGCGCGCCAGGAGAGTCCTACTCCCTCTGGGAGTAGGATTCCCCCCCCCCCAATCCTAGTTGGAATAGGATTCCTTGAGGGGGGAAAGAGAGAGAGGGGCGGCCACCTCTCCTAGTCCTAATAGGACTAGGGGAAGGGGGGAGGCGCACAGCCACCTTGGGCTGCCCCTTTCTCCTTTCCACTAAAGCCCACTAAGGCCCATATAGCTCCTGGGGGGTTCCGGTAACCTCCCGGTACTCCGGTAAAATCCCGATTTCACCCGGAACACTTCCGATACCAAACTGTTGGGGAACGTAGTAATTTCAAAAAATTCCTACGCACACGCAAGATCATGGTGATGCATAGCAACGAGAGGGGAGAGTATGATCTACGTACCCTTGTAGATCAAACGGAAGCGTTGACACAACGTAGAGGAAGTAGTCGTACGTCTTCCCGATCCGACCGATCCAAGCACCGTTACTCCGGCACCTCCGAGTTCTTAGCACACGTACAGCTCGATGACGCTCCCCGGGCTCCGATCCAGCAAAGCTTCGGGGAGGAGTTCCGTCAGCACGACGGCGTGGTGACGATCTTGATGTTCTACCGTCGCAGGGCTTCGCCTAAGCACCGCTATGATATGACCGAGGTGGAATATGGTGGAGGGGGGCACCGCACACGGCTAAGGAACGATCAGGAAGATCATCTTGTGTCTATGGGGTGCCCCTTGCCTCAGTATATAAAAGATGGAGGAGGAGGAGGCCGGCCAAGGTAATTGGTGCGGCCAGTATGTGGAGTCCTAATAGGACTCCAAGTCCTAGTAGGAGTCCACCAAGAGGGGAGGAAGGGAGAAGGAAGTGGAGGAGAAGGAGAGGTGGCCGGCCCCCTTTTCCCTAGTCCAATTCGGACCAGAGGGGAGGGGGGCGCAGCAGCCCCTTGGCCCTTTCTCCTCTTCCCACTAAAGCCCATCAAGGCCCATTGCTTCTCCCGTAACTACCCGGTACTCCGAAAAATACCCGAATCACTCGGAACCTTTCCGATGTCCGAATATAGTCGTCCAATATATCGATCTTTACGTCTCGACCATTTTCGAGACTCCTCGTCATGTCCCCGATCTCATCCGGGACTCCGAACTCCTTCGGTACATCAACATAAACTCATAATAAACTGTCATCGAAACCTTAAGCGTGCGGACCCTACGGTTCGAGAACAATGTAGACATGACCGAGACACGTCTCCGGTCAATAACCAATAGCGGGACCTGGATGCCCATATTGGCTCCTACATATTCTACAAGATCTTTATCGGTCAGACCGCATAACAACATACGTTGTTCCCTTTGTCATCGGTATGTTACTTGCCCAAGATTCGATCGTCGGTATTCCAATACCTAGTTCAATCTCGTTACCGGCAAGTCTCTTTACTCGTTCTATAATACATCATCCCGCAACTAACTCATTAGTTGCAATGCTTGCAAGGCTTAAGTGATGTGCATTACCGAGAGGGCCCAGAGATACCTCTCCGACAATCGGAGTGACAAATCCTAATCTCAAAATACGCCAACCCAACATTTACCTTTGGAGACACCTGTAGAGCTCCTTTATAATCACCCAGTTACGTTGTGACGTTTGGTAGCACACAAAGTGTTCCTCCGGCAAACGGGAGTTGCATAATCTCATAGTCATAGGAACATGTATAAGTCATGAAGAAAGCAATAGCAACATACTAAACGATCGGGTGCTAAGCTAATGGAATGGGTCATGTCAATCAGATCATTCAACTAATGATGTGATCCCGTTAATCAAATAACAACTCCTTGTTCATGGTTAGGAAACATAACCATCTTTGATTAACGAGCTAGTCAAGTAGAGGCATACTAGTGACACTCTGTTTGTCTATGTATTCACACATGTATTATGTTTCCGGTTAATACAATTCTAGCATGAATAATAAACATTCATCATGAAATAAGGAAATAAATAATAACTTTATTATTGCCTCTAGGGGCATATTTCCTTCAGTCTCCCACTTGCACTAGAGTCAATAATCTAGATCACATCACCATGTGATTAACATCGATAGTTCACATCATCATGTGATTAACACCCATAGTTCACATCGCCATGTGACCAACACCCAAAGGGTTTACTAGATTCAGTAATCTAGTTCACATCGCTATGTGATTAACACCCAAGGAGTACTAAGGTGTGATCATGTTTTGCTTGTGAGAGAATCTTAGTCAACGGGTCTGCCACATTCAGATCCGCATGTATTTTGCAAATTTCTATGTCAACAATGCTCTGCATGGAGCTACTCTAGCTAATTGCTCCCACTTTCAATATGTATCTAGACTGAGACTTAGAGTCATCTAGATTAGTGTCAAACTTGCATCGGCGTAACCCTTTACGACGAACCTTTTTTCACTTCCATAATCGAGAAACATATCCTTATTCCACTAAGGACAATTTTGACCGCTGTCCAGTGATCTACTCCTAGATCACTATTGTACTCCCTTGCCAAACTCAGTGGTAGGGCATACAATAAATCTGGTATACAGCATGGCATACTTTATAGAACCTATGACTGAGGCATAGGGAATGACTTTCATTCTCTTTCTATTTTCTGCCGTGGTCGGGCTTTGAGTCTTACTCAACTTCACACCTTGTAACACAGGCAAGAACTCTTTCTTTGACTGTTCCATTTTGAACTACTTCAAAATCTTGTCAAGGTATGTACTCATTGAAAAAACTTATCAAGCGTCTTGATCTATCTCTATAGATCTTGAAGCTCAATATGTAAGCAGCTTCACCGAAGTCTTTCTTTGAAAAACTCCTTTCAAACACTCTTTATGCTTTACAGAATAATTCTACATTATTTCCGATCAACAATATGTCATTCACATATACTTATCAGAAATGTTGTAGTGCTCCCACTCACTTTCTTGTAAATACAGGCTTCACCGCAAGTCTGTATAAAACTATATGCTTTGATCAACTCATCAAAGCGTATATTCCAACTCCGAGATGCTTGCACCAGTCCAGATGGATCGCTGGAGCTTGCACATTTTGTTAGCACCTTTCGGATTGACAAAACCTTCTGGTTGCATCGTATACAACTCTTCTTTAAGTAAATCCATTAAGGAATGCAGTTTTGTTTATCCATTTGCCAGATTTCATAAAACGCGGCAATTGCTAACATGATTCGGACAGACTTAAGCATAGATACGAGTGAGAAACTCTCATCGTAGTCAACACCTTGAACTTGTCGAAAACCTTTTGCGACAATTCTAGCTTTGTAGATAGTAACACTACTATCAGCGTCCGTCTTCCTCTTGAAGATCCATTTATTCTCAATTGCTTGCCGATCATCGGGCAAGTCAACCAAAGTCCATACTTTGTTCTCATACATGGATCATATCTCAGATTTCATGGCTTCAAGCCACTTTGCGGAATCTGGGCTCACCATCGCTTCTTCATAGTTCGTAGGTTCATCATGATCTAGTAGCATGACTTCCAGAACAGGATTACCGTACCACTCTGGCGCGGATCTTACTCTGGTTGATCTACGAGGTTTAGTAGTATCTTGTTCGAAGTTTCATGATCATTATCATTAGCTTCCTCACTAACTGGTGTAGGTGTCACTGAAACAGTTTTCTGTGATGTACTACTTTCCAGTAAGGGAGCAGGTACAGTTACCTCGTCAAGTTCTACTTTCCTCCCACTCACTTCTTTCGAGAGAAACTCCTTCTCTAGAAAGGATCCATTCTTAGCAACGAATGTCTTGCCTTCGGATCTGTGATAGAAGGTGTACCCAACAGTCTCCTTTGGGTATCCTATGAAGACACATTTCTCCGATTTGGGTTCGAGCTTATCAGTTGAAGCTTTTTCACATAAGCATCGCAGCCCCAAACTTTAAGAAACGACAAGCTTTGGTTTCTTGCCAAACCACAGTTCATACGGTGTCGTCTCAACGGATTTAGATGGTGCCCTTTTAACGTGAATGCAGCTGTCTCTAATGCATAACCCCAAAACGATAGTGGTAATCGGTAGAGACATCATAGATTGCACTATATCCAATAAAGTACGGTTATGACGTTCGGACACACCATTATGCTGTGGTGTTCCAGGTGGCATGATTTGTGAAACTTATTCCACATTGTTTTAATTGAAGACCAAACTCGTAACTCAAATATTTTCTCTGCGATCATATCGTAGAAACTTTATTTTCTTGTCACGATGATTTTCCACTTCACTCTGAAATTCTTTGAACTTTCAAATGTTTCAGACTTATGTTTCATCAAGTAGATATACCCATATCTGCTCAAATCATCTATGAAGGTCAGAAAATAATGATACCTGCTGCAAGCCTTAATATTCATCGGACCACATACATCAGTATGTATGATTTCCAACAAATCTGTTGCTTGCTTCATTGTTCCGGAGAACGGCGTTTTAGTCATCTTGCCCATAAGCATGGTTCGCAAGCATCAAGTGATTCATAATCAAGTGATTCCAAAAGCCCATCAGCATGGAGTTTCTTCATGCGCTTTACACCAATATGACCTAAACGGCAGTGCCACAAATAAGTTGCACTATCATTATTAACTTTGCATCTTTTGGTTTCAATATTATGATTATGTGTATCACTACGATCGAGATCCAACGAACTATTTTCATTGGGTGTGTAACCATATAAGGTTTTATTCATGTAAACAGAACAACAATTTATTCTCTTACTTAAATGAATAACCGTATTACAATAAACATGATCAAATCATATTCATGCTTCAACGCAAACACCAAATAACACTTATTCAGGTTCAACACTAATCCCGAAAGTATAGGGAGTGTGCGATGATGATCATATCAATCTTGGAACCACTTCCAACACACATCGTCACTTCACCCTTAACTAGTCTCTATTTATTCTGCAACTCCCGTTTCGAGTTACTAATCTTAGCAACTGAACTAGTATCAAATACTGAGGGGTTGCTATAAACACTAGTAAAGTACACATCAATAACATGTATATCAAATATACTTATGTTCACTTTGCCATCCTTCTTATCTGCCAATCACTTGGGGTAGTTCCGCTTCCAGTGACCAGTCCCTTTGCAGTAGAAACACTTAGTCTCAGGCTTAGGACCAGACTTGGGCTTCTTCACTTGAGCAGCAACTTGCTTGCTGTTCTTCTTGAAGTTCCCCTTCTTCCCTCTGCCCTTTTCTTGAAACTAGTGGTCTTGTCTACCATCAACACTTGATGTTTTTCTCGATTTCTACCTTCGTCAATTTCCGACATTACGAAGAGCTTGGGAATCGTTTCCGTTATCCCTTGCATATCATAGTTCATCACGAAGTTCTACTAACTTGGTGATGGTGACTAGAGAATTCTGTCAATCACTATCTTATCTGGAAGATTAACTCCCACTTGATTCAAGCGATTGTAGTACCTCAGACAATCTGAGCACATGCTCACTAGTTGAGCGATTCTCCTCCATCTTTTAGCTATAGAACTTGTTGGAGACTTCATATCTCTCAACTCGGGTATTTGCTTGAAATATTAACTTCAACTCCTGGAACATCTCATATGGTCCATGACGTTCAAAACGTCTTTGAAGTCCCGATTCTAAGCCGTTAAGCATGGTGCACTAAACTATCAAGTAGTCATCATATTGAGCTAGCCAAACGTTCATAACGTCTGCATCTGCTCCTGCAATAGGTCTGTCACCTAGCGGTGCATCAAGGACATAATTCTTCTGTGCAGCAATGAGGATAAACCTCAGATCACGGATCCAATCCGCATCATTGCTACTAACATCTTTCAACACAATTTTTCTCTAGGAACATATCAAAATAAACATATGAAAGCAACAACGCAAGCTATTGATCTACAACATAATTTGCAAAATACTACCAGGACTAAGTTCATGATAAATTTAAGTTCAATTAATCAGATTACTTAAGAACTCCCACTTAGATAGACATCCCTCTAATCCTCTAAGTGATCACGTGATCCAAATCAACTAAACCATAACCGATCATCACGTGAGATGGAGTAGTTTTCAATGGTGAACATCGTTATGTTGATCATATCTACTATATGATTCACGCTCGACCTTTCGGTCTCAGTGTTCCGAGGCCATATCTGCATATGCTAGGCTCGTCAAGTTTAACCTGAGTATTCTGCGTGTGCAAAACTGGCTTGCACCCGTTGTATGGAACGTAGAGCTTATCACACCCGATCATCACGTGGTGTCGGCACGACGAACTTCGCAACGGTGCATACTCAAGGAGAACACTTCTTGATAATTAGTGAGAGATCATCTTATAATGCTACCGTCAAACTAAGCAAAATAAGATGTATAAAAGATAAACATCACATGCAATCAAAATATGTGACATGATATGGCCATCATCATCTTGTGCCTTTGATCTCCATCTCCAAAGCATGTCATGATCTCCATCGTCACCGGCATGACACCATGATCTCCATCATCTTGATCTATATCAATGTGTCGTCACATGGTCGTCTCGCCAACTATTGCTCTTGCAACTATTGCTATCGCATAGCGATAAAGTAAAGCAATTATTGGCGCTTGCATCTTATGCAATAGACAACCATAAGGCTTTTGCCAGTTGCCGATAACTTCAACAAAACATGATCATCTCATACAACAACTTATATCTCATCACGTCTTGACCATATCACATCACAACATGCCCTGCAAAAACAAGTTAGACGTCCTCTACTTTGTTGTTGCAAGTTTTACGTGGCTGCTACGGGCTTAAGCAAGAACCGTTCTTACCTACGCATCAAAACCACAATGATAGTTTGTCAAGTTGCGTTTTAACCTTCGCAAGGACCGGGCGTAGCCACACTCGGTTCAACTAAAGTTGGAGAAACTGACACCCGCCAGCCACCTGTGTGCAAAGCACGTCGGTAGAACCAGTCTCGCGTAAGCGTACGCGTAATGTCGGTTCCGGGCGCTTCATCCAACAATACCGCCGAACCAAAGTATGACATGCTGGTAGCAGTATGACTTATATCGCCCACAACTCACTTGTGTTCTACTCGTGCATATAACATCAAACCATAAAACCTAGGCTCGGATGCCACTGTTGGGAACGTAGTAATTTCAAATTCCTACGCACACGCAAGATCATGGTGATGCATAGCAACGAGAGGGGAGAGTATGATCTACGTACCCTTGTAGATCGCAACGGAAGCGTTGACACAACATAGAGGAAGTAGTCGTACGTCTTCTTCCCGATCCGACCGATCCAAGCACCGTTACTCCGGCACCTCCGAGTTCTTAGCACACGTACAGCTCGATGACGATCCCCGGGCTCCGATCCAGCAAAGCTTCGGGGAGGAGTTCCGTCAGCACGACGGCGTGGTGACGATCTTGATGTTCTACCGTCGCAGGGCTTCGCCTAAGCACGCTATGATATGACCGAGGTGGAATATGGTGGCAGGGGGCACCGCACACGGCTAAGGAACGATCAGATGATCAACTTGTGTGTCTATGGGGTGCCCCCTGCCCCTGTATATAAAGGATGGAGGAGGAGGAGGCCGGCCAAGGCTAGGCGGCCAGGATGTGGAGTCCTACTAGGACTCCAAGTCCTAGTAGGAGTCCACCAAGAGGGGAGGAAGGGAGAAGGAAGTGGAGGAGATAGGAAAGGTGGCCGGCCCCCTTTTCCCTAGTCCAATTCGGACTAGAGGGGAGGGGGGGCGCAGTAGGCCTTTCTCCTCTTCCCACTAAAGCCCATCAAGGCCATACTTCTCCGCGAATCCGTAACTCTCCGGTACTCCGAAAAATACCCGAATCACTCGGAACCTTTCCGAAGTCCGAATATAGTCGTCCAATATATCGATCTTTACGTCTCGACCATTTCGAGACTCCTCGTCATGTCCCCGATCTCATCCGGGACTCCGAACTCCTTCGGTACATCAAAACTCATAATATAATCATCGAAACCTTAAGCGTGCGGACCCTACGGGTTCGAGAACAATGTAGACATGACCGAGACACGTCTCCGGTCAATAACCAATAGCGGGACCTGGATGCCTCATATTGGCTCCTACATATTCTACGAAGATCTTTATCGGTCAGACCGCATAACAACATACGTTGTTCCCTTTGTCATCGGTATGTTACTTGCCCGAGATTCGATCGTCGGTATCTCAATACCTAGTTCAATCTCGTTACCGGCAAGTCTCTTTACTCGTTCCGTAATACAATCATCCTGCAACTAACTCATTAGTTCAATGCTTGCAAGGCTTTAGTGATGTGCATTACTGAGAGGGCCCAGAGATACCTCTCCGACAATCGGAGTGACAAATCCTAATCTCGAAATACGCCAACCCAACATCTACCTTTGGAGACACCTGTAATGCTCCTTTATAATCACCCAGTTACGTTGTGACGTTTGGTAGCACCCAAAGTGTTCCTCCGGCAAACGGGAGTTGCATAATCTCATAGTCATAGGAACATGTATAAGTCATGAAGAAAGCAATAGCAACATACTAAACGATCGGGTGCTAAGCTAATGGAAGGGTCATGTCAATCAGATCATTCACTAATGATGTGACCGTTAATCAAATAACAACACTTTGTCATGGTTAGGAAACATAACCATCTTTGATTAACGAGCTAGTCAAGTAGAGGCATACTAGTGACACTCTGTTTGTCTATGTATTCACACATGTATTATGTTTCCGGTTAATACAATTCTAGCATGAATAATAAACATTTATCATGAAATAAGGAAATAAATAATAACTTTATTATTGCCTCTAGGGTATTTCCTTCACAAGAGTAGATCTACACATGAGATCAGAGAGGCTAAACCCTAGAAGCTAGCCTATGGATGATTGTATGTTATGGTTGTTGTCCTACGGACTAAAACCCTTCGGTTTATATAGACACCGGAGAGGGTTAGGGTTACACAAGGTCGGTTACAAAGGAGGAGATATCCATATCCGTATTGCCTAGCTTGCCTTCCACGCCAAGTAGAGTCCCATCCGGACACGAGACGAAGTCTTCAATCTTGTATCTTCATAGTCTAACAGTCCGGCCAAGGTAGATAGTCCGGCTGTCCGGAGACCCCCTAATCCAGGACTCCCTCAGTAGCCCCTGAACCAGGCTTCAATGACGATGAGTCCGGCGCGCAGTATTGTCTTCGGCATTGCAAGGCGGGTTCCTTCTCCGAATACATCACAGAAGAATTTGAATACGAGGATAGTGTCCGACCCTGCAAAATAAGTTCCACATTCCACCGTAGAGAGAATAATATTTTCGCAGATCTAATTTGCTTGGCTTGTTTTGGCAGCATGACGTTACGTCATGGCCCGGTGATTATTCGAACCATTTCTTTTAACCAGCCCCGCACATAACGAGGCAGTTTTTCGACACGTCTTGTCAAAGCAGAGATCGTGTCCCCTTATTACGGGATTCTCATCAATACGGGCGTGGGTAACCCAACCGCGCCATCAATTGCGGCGCTTGGGGGATAAGCGAGTTTTACCAGGCAAGTGGGGACGCTTAGTTTCGTCCGCCCATATAAAGGGATAAGGATTCACCTTTCTATCCACGCCTTCTTCCTCTTGCTCATCCGTTTTCGCACACTCGAGCTCTAGCGCCCAAGTCCGCACTTCCCACCTCGACCTTCTCCAAACCATGTCCGGAGCGGGAGGCAAGTGGATGGTCTCCTCCGTCACGGAGGGAGACATCAAGAAACTGAGGAGAGCCGGATACCTGCCCGATGACATCGCGCACCGGCTCCCAGATGAGGGCAGCTCATCCCCACCCCCAGGCCCCATGAGAGGGTAGTATTCCTCACCCATTTCCTCCGCGGACTGGGATTCCCTCTCCATCCCTTCGTCCGGGGGCTCATGTTTTATATGCCTGGATTTCCACGATCTGGCCCGAACTTCATCCTCAACATCTCGGCGTTTATCGTCGTGTGCGAGGCCTTCCTCCGCATCAAGCCCCACTTCGGCTTATGGCTGAAGACCTTCAATGTCAAGCCGAAGGTAGTGAGCGGCCGCCAGGCGGAGTGCGAGGCGCCATGGTGGGCAAGATGCCCAACATCACATGGCTCGAGGGCTCCTTTGTGGAACCATAAAGGGGTGGCAATCGGGGTGGTTCTATATCACCGAGCCGCGTGACCCTCGCATGGGTAGCGGCCCCCGAGTTTCCGATCTGGCATCCCCACGGCTCACCTCCTCGAAAGAGAAGGGCCTGTCCTGGGGTAATTCGAAAGAGCTGACCGGACTCCACATGTATTCAAACATGGTGGACAAGAAGCTCAAGCTTGTCAACATAGTCCAAGTTATGCTCATCCGCCGGATACTCCCGTGCCAACAACGGGAGTTCAACTTGTGGGAGTTCAATCCGGCGCAGCACCGAACTCTGAACAGGCTCTTCGCACGACTCATGAAGATGCCTGGAGGGTGCTGTTCAAAAGTGCGAGGTCCCTCCCCCTATTACTGAGGATCGCGATTCAGCGCGAAGCGCCAAGCCAGTGCGGTAAGCTGCTTTACCTTTCACAGGATACTTATTTTTATATAGATTGACTCTATGCGGGATCTAAACTCCAGTACCTTTGACAGGACTGGCAGAAGATGGCCGGACAGATCGACTGTCCGGCTCCTTTGCCCGAAGGCCCCGCAGACGCTCTTCTGGCGAAGATGCTGACTCCGGCCCCTTATAAGGTGCCGGAGAAGACCAAGAAGGCCAAGGGAACTCGAAAGAGTTCCCGACGCCAGGCGTCGTCGGACTCACCGTCGATGACTCTGCGGCGCACTCTTCCCCTAAAGAGGAAGAAGAAGAAGAAGATGCTCCCCCACCGACTAGGGGAGACAAGAAAAGGAAGGCCGCCCCAACCGGAGGGAAGGGTCCAAGAAGGGAAGGACTCTCCTTCCGGAAGTTCCACCGCCGCGACGAAGGAAGACGAGTGGTTGCCCAGGGTCAAGCCCGGGAGATCGTAAGTATTCGGATACCAGAGTAACTCATAGATTCCTTTGTCGCACTGCTTTCCCTAACGCCGAACGCAATTATGCAGGCCGCCACGAGCCAGTATCGATGTATCATCGGACGGCTCCCTTGGGCTTCGTCGGACATGGATAGCGATCCAGTCCCGACCGCCACCTCCCCTCATCCTGCCGACGACGCCGAGGTGTTGTCTCAAGAGGCACCGGGATCGAGGGGAGACAGTCCTGAGGCGCCTCAAGGCGACCTTCCGGACTCCGGGAGCCGGGACGGGGCCCCCGAGAGCTCCGAGTTCGGCCCTCAGCCGAACACCGGTGCGACCCTCCAGCGGTTCCGGGCTCGGGCAGGCGGCCTCCTTCTAAGAGGGGCAAGACGCCTGTGCCGGTGACCTCTGTCCATCCAGAGGCACCGGACAATCTGCTGGAAGCGCTTCGCAGCGCTTCCATCGACGAGGAGCACCACACTATCATGAGTGCGGTGATCCAGAAGGTTCAGTCCGCCAAGAGCGGATTGACTGAAGCCTGTGCCAGCCTTCTAACAGGCTTTGAGGTAAGTGTTTTAAAATGTAGTAGAAATATTACCGCATAGACAGTAGCCCCTGATGCTTTGTTCGGTGTTCACAAAGAAAAGCCGAACAGAGGATCAAATAATATCGCAGGAGTCTAATATAAGTATGTCAATATGCATATGCAGGCTTCGCTGCTGGCGTCCGCCGCACTAACTGCGGAGGTCGTCGTACTGAAGTAGGACCTTGAGGGGTCCAAGAAAGAGATCGGCCTTGCCAAGAGGCAGCTCGAGGAGAACAAGGGTAAGTAATACCCCGTCTATAGATATGTATATATAAAAAGGACGTGATTGCAAAATGACAGGATCATTGTATGTTTGCCAGGGGCCACGACCGAGGTGGCGACCCTGAAGCAAGTGCTAACCAAGGCCGAAGATAAAGCGGCCAAGGAGTGCACCGAGCGAGAGAAGCACGAGGCTCGGGTGGGCGAGGTGCAGCAAGAGCTCCAGGCTCTTGTGGCGAAGCATGAGGCGTTGGAGCTTGACTCCAAGACGCGGGAGTCTGAGCTTGCCGCGGCCCTCGAGAGTGTAAAAAGGTGCCAAGGCCGAAGCCCAAAAGGCCCTCCAAGAGATCGACGCGATGAAGAAGATAGCGGCGGGTAAGGCTTTCTATATGCAAAGCAAGCATGTAAAAGTAAATTACCGATTACTTACCCGGATCCGGAGCTCTTCAGGAGCATTCGCAGATTTGCCTCGCAGTGTGTCCGATGCCGCACAATTCTACCAGGCCGGAGGACAGAAGCTCGACGGAGAAGCTGTTCTGGTCTCAGTATGCTGAGGCCGAACATCCGGTGCCAATGAGCGACCAGCTGAAGCAGATGGTCGAGCTACATAAGGCGTCATCAGGCCATGAAGAGCTTTATAGTCCGGCTGTGGCCTGGCGACACCCTTCCGAACAGCTTCTTCGTACTGGTGAGGCGGCTTGTGGATGCCTGCCTGCGGCTGGAGGTCGTCAAGCGATCTGTCTGCATTGAAGGTGCACGCCGGGCTTTCGCCCGTGTGAAATTGCAGTGGGTCAAGCTAGACGCCGTGAAGCTGATCAAGGAGGGGCCGCCAGAGGGCAAGGAGCACCGCCACCCTGAGATGTACTACGAGGGTGTTCTGCCGGGTGCCCGTCTCATCGCGGATGAGTGCTCAAAAGATGTAATATTTGAATGAGACTTGCTCGTGCGATCCTGTATGATGAAAACTTGTTTCATATGCGCTATGCAACGCTTATGTGAATTTAAAATATTACCTTCTGTTTGGCCGTTTATCCAATCTGAGAGATGGCTAGTCCTCGGCTTCTGCCCCCGTGCCACGAGTGCTGGGGTGTTCGGGATAAACCTGAGCACTCTTGTTCCCATATTTGGGTCCTTCGAGGGAGGTGCTCAGCACAACGAACAAGGCAACCGGACTAATAATGCTTTATCACTCTCACTTAGCCATAGAATTCTATAATTTTAAATTTCGGTGAAGCCCCTGGTATTCGGAAGGCCGAATTCGGGGCGCAATACATGCCTGTAAGCCGGACAGGGCCGGCCCCTCGCCCTAAGCGGCATAAGTCTTTAGGGACTCGAAAAACCTCACCGAACAGCGACCAGTCTCTCGCCTTATCATGACAGTTAGTTTTAGCTTTCTCTACTGAGGTGTTAAACCCAGCAGAACCGGGGCACAATCGTAGTAGTTCTCCTAGTGCTACCTTAGCCGATAGAGCGGAACGTAAGGTACCAAAACATAGGAGCCGGGCAAACCCAACATTTGACCAAAGACATGATTCGGAGCTGATGCATATAATGCTATAAGTTCGGGGTGCCGCACTTGTGAAAGTGTTCGGACTTTTCACACTGCATTGTGGGGTACGTAAGCCCCTGGTGTATTGGTCGTACCATAGTGTACGGTTGCAAGGCATCATTAATGAACACATAGATATATATATATATATATACAACAAGAATGCAATAATAGTCGTATTGTCATGCATTGTTTATTGAAAAATTGCGTTAAAGCAGAGTGATACAGATAGTGCGATAAGCAAAGAGTAGGACTATCTCCCTTCCAAGGGCAAGCTGAGGAACTGAATATTTCACTCGTTACTATAATCAACCTGGGAATTCCATGGTATGACGTAGCTGTCTTCCTCCTTGGTTGTTGCATCATGTGTTCGGCAATAGTGCTGTCGGACAGTGTTTCCAGAGATTAAGGTCCTGAAAGAAAAAGAAAAATAACCAAATGGGAAGCCCCTAGTGCGGTTTAGGCCGCGTTTTGGGGCGTGCAGCAGTTGTGCCCCCCTCCCCACCTATGCCCATGGTATTTTTAATGCGTAATTATGTACGCGCGGCACGAATAAAGGTGTTGGGCTGGGATTGGGGTGGCCGCCGTATTGCTATGCGAGCTGAGATCGCGCCAGGCGGTCAATTTGCCGATTGCCCTGAGCACGCTTGAAGGTGTCCGGGCTTTGAAGCGCCGAACTGGTTGATTGCCTTAAGAGGCTGCTTTGCGCTTCTGCTGCGAGTGCCGCGATGTGCTCCTCTATTGGAAGAGAGCGCTTTGTGTTTCCATTGACTGTAATAACTCTGCGAGGTCCTGGCATCTTGAGCTTGAGGTATGCATAATGCGGTACCGCATTGAATCTAGCAAATGTGGTTCGCGCAAGCAGCGCGTGATAACCACTGCGAAACGGGACTATGTCGAAGATTAACTCTTCGCTTCGGAAGTTATCCGGGGATCCGAAGACCACTTCCAGTGTAATTGAGCCTGTGCAATGGGCCTCTACACCTGGAATGACGCCCTTAAAGGTCGTTTTTGTGGGTTTGATCCTTGAGGGGTCTATACCCATTTTGCGCACTGTGTCCTAATAAAGCAGGTTCAGGCTGCTGCCGCCGTCCATAAGGACTTGAGTGAGGTGAAATCCGTTGATGATTGGGTCTAGGACCAGTGCGGCGAATCCGCCATGACGGATACTAGTGGGGTGGTCCCTGCGATCGAAGGTGATCGGACAGGAGGACCAAGGGTTGAACTTTGGGGCGACTGGCTCCAACGCATATACGTCCCTGAGCGCACGCTTCCGCTCCCTCTTGGGGATGTGGGTTGCGTATATCATGTTCACCGTCCGCACTTGCGGGGGAAACCTCTTCTGTCCTCCAGTGTGCGGCTGCGGGGTGTCCTCCTCGTCATCGCTATGCAGCCCCTTGTCCTTGTTTTCGGCAATTAACTTGCCGGCCTGCTTGAACACCCAACAATCCCTGTTGGTGTGATTGGCTGGCTTGTCTGGGGTGCCGTGTATTTGACACGAGCGATCGAGTATACGGTCCAAGCTGGACGGACCCGGCGTACTTTGTTTGAATGGCTTTTTCCGCTGACCGGGTTTAGAGCCTTTGAATCCGGCATTGACTGCCATATCATCAGTATTTTCGCTGTTAATACGGCGCTTATGCTTGTTGCGACGTGACCTGCTATTGCCGTCCTTAGTATCTGATGTACCATGGTTCTTTGATATGTTATTACTGCGAGCCAGCTAGCTGTCTTCTCCCGCACAAAAGCGGGTCATGAGCGTCGTGAGAGCTGCCACAGATTTCGGCTTTTCCTAACCAAGGTGCCGGGCTAGCCACTCGTCTCGGATGTTGTGCTTGAAAGCCGCTAAGGCCTCCGCATCCGGACAGTCGACGATTTGATTTTTCTTTGTAAGGAACCGAGTCCAGAATTGCCTGGCCGACTCTTCTGGCTGCTGAATTATGTGGCTCAAATCATCGGCGTCTGGTGGTCGCACATAAGTGCCTTGAAAGTTGTCGAGGAATGCGGCTTCCAGATCTTCCCAATAGCTAATGGAGTCCGCTGGCAAGCTGTTAAGCCAATGCCGCGCTGGTCCTTTGAGCTTTAGTGGGAGGTATTTGATGGCATGTAAGTCATCGCCGCGGGCCATGTGGATGTGGAGGAGGAAATCCTCAATCCATACTGCGGGATCTATTGTGTCGTCGTATGATTCAATATTTACAGGTTTGAAACCTTCTGGGAATTGATGTTCCATTACTTCGTCTGTGAAGCATAAGGGGTGTGCGGCGCCTCTGTATTGGGCTATATCGCGACGCAGCTCGAATGGGTCTTGCCCGCTGTGTTCGGCCCGGCCGGATTTGCTTTTACTGTATCCGGCGTGACGTTTGTCGTCTCGCAGAGTGGTGCGCCCTCGTGATCCGTAGATCGATCTTGAATGCTTTGCCTTGTCCTCCAATATGTCTCGCAGGTCTGGCGTATCTCCCCATGCCTGAATGTTGGGGTGGAGGCTGAGCTTTTGGCTGGAATGCCTCTCTATCGCGGCCACGAGGTGGCCGATCAGCCGTATCATACGCTTCTTCCTCCAGTCGGGGTAGTTT